>NW_024871467.1:0-5000 GCF_019054845.1 Dipodomys spectabilis
CTCACCCTCACCCTAAACATCAACCTAACCGTAACCCTCTAAACCAAACCCTAACTCTAACCCTAACCTTCACCCTAACCCTAAACTTACCTCTCACCCTAACCCTCACCCTAACCCTAACCCTAAACTTTCCCTAACGCTAACCCTAACATTAACCCTCACCCTCATACTAAACATCACTCTAACGCTAACCCTCACCCTAACCCTAACCCTAAGCCTCATCCTAACCCTACCCCTCAACTTAACCTTCACCCTCCCCTAATCCTCACCCTAACTCTAACCCTAACCCTTACCTAAACAAAACCCTCACCCACACCCTCAACTTAACCCTCACCATAACCCTTACCTCACCCTAAACCTAACTCTAACCCTCAGCCTAAACCTAACCCTCACCCTAACCCTAAACCTACCCCTCACGCTAACCCTCATCCGAACCCTCACCCTAAACCTAACCCTCACCCTAAACCTAACCCTAACCCTCAACCTCACTGTAACACTCACCGTCACCCTAACACTCAACCTAACCCAAACAACCCTCACCCACACCCTAACCATCACACTCACCCGAACCCTAAACCTTACCCTAACCCTAAACCTCACCCTAAACATCACCCTAACCCTAACCTTCACCCTCACCCTCACCCTCACAATAAACATCAACTTAACCCTACATCTCAGCCTAACCCTAACCCTCTACCTGACCCTAAACCTCACCCTGACCCTCACCCTAACCCTAACCCTAACCCTAACCCTCACCGTAAACCTTACCCTTAACCTAACCCTCAACCTAAACCTAACCCTCACCCTAAACCTAACCCTCACACTAACCTTAACCCTAACCCTCACCCTCACCCTCTCAATACCCCTAACCCTAACCCTAATCTTAACACTGACCCTCACCCTCACCCTAACCCTAACCCTAACCCTTAACCTCACTCTCACCTTAACCCTCACATTCACCCTAAACCTCACCCTAACCCTACGCCTACCCCTCTCCCTAACCCTCACATTAACGCTAACCCTAACCCTAACCCCAACCCTAACCCTACCCCTAACTCTCAACCTCACACTAACCCTAAACCTAACCTTCACCCTCATCCTAACCCTAATCCTCACCCACACCCTAACCCTCAAACTCACCTGAAGCCTCTCCCTCACCCGAACCCTCATCCTCACCCTAAATCTCACCCTAAACATCACCCAAACCCTAACCCTCACCCTAACCCTAAACTTAACCCTCATCCTCACCCTAACCCTCACCCTAACCCTTATCCTCACCCTAACCCTAACCCTAACCCTAACCCTGACCCTAACCCTAACCCTAACCCTAACCCTAACCCTAACCCTGACCCTGACCCTGACCCTGACCCTGACCCTGACCCTGACCCTGACCCTGACCCTGACCCTGACCCTGACCCTGACCCTAACCCTAACCCTGACCCTAACCCTAACCCTAACCCTAACCCTAACCCTAACCCTAACCCTAACCCTGACCCTAAGCCTAACCCTAACCCTAACCCTAACCCTAACCGTAACCCTCACTCTGACCCTCACGCTAACACTCACCCTAACCCTAACCCTAAACCTTATCCTCACCTTAACCCTCACCCTAACCCTTACCCTCATCCTTTCCCTAACCCTAACCCTCACCCTCACCCTAACCCTAACCCAAACAATAACCCTAATGATCATCCTAACCCTAACCCTCACACTCACCCAAACCCAAACCTTAACCGTAACCCTCACCTTCACCCTCAACCTAAACCTCAACCTCACCCTCATCCTAACCCTCACCCTCACCCTAAACATCAACCTAACCGTAACCCTCTAAACCAAACCCTAACTCTAACCCTAACCTTCACCCTAACCCTAAACTTACCTCTCACCCTAACCCTCACCCTAACCCTAACCCTAAACTTTCCCTAACGCTAACCCTAACATTAACCCTCACCCTCATACTAAACATCACTCTAACGCTAACCCTCACCCTAACCCTAACCCTAAGCCTCATCCTAACCCTACCCCTCAACTTAACCTTCACCCTCCCCTAATCCTCACCCTAACTCTAACCCTAACCCTTACCTAAACAAAACCCTCACCCACACCCTCAACTTAACCCTCACCATAACCCTTACCTCACCCTAAACCTAACTCTAACCCTCAGCCTAAACCTAACCCTCACCCTAACCCTAAACCTACCCCTCACGCTAACCCTCATCCGAACCCTCACCCTAAACCTAACCCTCACCCTAAACCTAACCCTAACCCTCAACCTCACTGTAACACTCACCGTCACCCTAACACTCAACCTAACCCAAACCCTCACCCACACCCTAACCATCACACTCACCCGAACCCTAAACCTTACCCTAACCCTAAACCTCACCCTAAACATCACCTAACCCTAACCTTCACCCTCACCCTCACCCTCACAATAAACATCAACTTAACCCTACATCTCAGCCTAACCCTAACCCTCTACCTGACCCTAAACCTCACCCTGACCCTCACCCTAACCCTAACCCTAACCCTAACCCTCACCGTAAACCTTACCCTTAACCTAACCCTCAACCTAAACCTAACCCTCACCCTAAACCTAACCCTCACACTAACCTTAACCCTAACCCTCACCCTCACCCTCTCAATACCCCTAACCCTAACCCTAATCTTAACACTGACCCTCACCCTCACCCTAACCCTAACCCTAACCCTTAACCTCACTCTCACCTTAACCCTCACATTCACCCTAAACCTCACCCTAACCCTACGCCTACCCCTCTCCCTAACCCTCACATTAACGCTAACCCTAACCCTAACCCCAACCCTAACCCTACCCCTAACTCTCAACCTCACACTAACCCTAAACCTAACCTTCACCCTCATCCTAACCCTAATCCTCACCCACACCCTAACCCTCAAACTCACCTGAAGCCTCTCCCTCACCCGAACCCTCATCCTCACCCTAAATCTCACCCTAAACATCACCCAAACCCTAACCCTCACCCTAACCCTAAACTTAACCCTCATCCTCACCCTAACCCTCACCCTAACCCTTATCCTCACCCTAACCCTAACCCTAACCCTAACCCTAACCCTAACCCTAACCCTAACCCTAACCCTAACCCTAACCCTAACCCTAACCCTAACCCTGACCCTGACCCTGACCCTGACCCTGACCCTGACCCTGACCCTGACCCTGACCCTGACCCTGACCCTGACCCTGAACCTAACCCTAACCCTAACCCTAACCCTGACCCTAAGCCTAACCCTAACCCTAACCCTAACCCTAACCGTAACCCTCACTCTGACCCTCACGCTAACACTCACCCTAACCCTAACCCTAAACCTTATCCTCACCTTAACCCTCACCCTAACCCTTACCCTCATCCTTTCCCTAACCCTAACCCTCACCCTCACCCTAACCCTAACCCAAACAATAACCCTAATGATCATCCTAACCCTAACCCTCACACTCACCCAAACCCAAACCTTAACCGTAACCCTCACCTTCACCCTCAACCTAAACCTCAACCTCACCCTCATCCTAACCCTCACCCTCACCCTAAACATCAACCTAACCGTAACCCTCTAAACCAAACCCTAACTCTAACCCTAACCTTCACCCTAACCCTAAACTTACCTCTCACCCTAACCCTCACCCTAACCCTAACCCTAAACTTTCCCTAACGCTAACCCTAACATTAACCCTCACCCTCATACTAAACATCACTCTAACGCTAACCCTCACCCTAACCCTAACCCTAAGCCTCATCCTAACCCTACCCCTCAACTTAACCTTCACCCTCCCCTAATCCTCACCCTAACTCTAACCCTAACCCTTACCTAAACAAAACCCTCACCCACACCCTCAACTTAACCCTCACCATAACCCTTACCTCACCCTAAACCTAACTCTAACCCTCAGCCTAAACCTAACCCTCACCCTAACCCTAAACCTACCCCTCACGCTAACCCTCATCCGAACCCTCACCCTAAACCTAACCCTCACCCTAAACCTAACCCTAACCCTCAACCTCACTGTAACACTCACCGTCACCCTAACACTCAACCTAACCCAAACCCTCACCCACACCCTAACCATCACACTCACCCGAACCCTAAACCTTACCCTAACCCTAAACCTCACCCTAAACATCACCCTAACCCTAACCTTCACCCTCACCCTCACCCTCACAATAAACATCAACTTAACCCTACATCTCAGCCTAACCCTAACCCTCTACCTGACCCTAAACCTCACCCTGACCCTCACCCTAACCCTAACCCTAACCCTAACCCTCCCCGTAAACCTTACCCTTAACCTAACCCTCAACCTAAACCTAACCCTCACCCTAAACCTAACCCTCACACTAACCTTAACCCTAACCCTCACCCTCACCCTCTCAATACCCCTAACCCTAACCCTAATCTTAACACTGACCCTCACCCTCACCCTAACCCTAACCCTAACCCTTAACCTCACTCTCACCTTAACCCTCACATTCACCCTAAACCTCACCCTAACCCTACGCCTACCCCTCTCCCTAACCCTCACATTAACGCTAACCCTAACCCTAACCCCAACCCTAACCCTACCCCTAACTCTCAACCTCACACTAACCCTAAACCTAACCTTCACCCTCATCCTAACCCTAATCCTCACCCACACCCTAACCCTCAAACTCACCTGAAGCCTCTCCCTCACCCGAACCCTCATCCTCACCCTAAATCTCACCCTAAACATCACCCAAACCCTAACCCTCACCCTAACCCTAAACTTAACCCTCATCCTCACCCTAACCCTCACCCTAACCCTTATCCTCACCCTAACCCTAACCCTAACCCTAACCCTAACCCTAACCCTAACCCTAACCCTAACCCTAACCCTAACCCTAACCCTGACCCTAACCCTAACCCTAACCCTAACCCTAACCCTAACCCTGACCCTAACCCTGACCCTGACCCTGACCCTGACCCTGACCCTGACCCTGACCCTGACC
>NW_024871467.1:10000-25000 GCF_019054845.1 Dipodomys spectabilis
CATTAACGCTAACCCTAACCCTAACCCCAACCCTAACCCTACCCCTAACTCTCAACCTCACACTAACCCTAAACCTAACCTTCACCCTCATCCTAACCCTAATCCTCACCCACACCCTAACCCTCAAACTCACCTGAAGCCTCTCCCTCACCCGAACCCTCATCCTCACCCTAAATCTCACCCTAAACATCACCCAAACCCTAACCCTCACCCTAACCCTAAACTTAACCCTCATCCTCACCCTAACCCTCACCCTAACCCTTATCCTCACCCTAACCCTAACCCTAACCCTAACCCTGACCCTAACCCTAACCCTAACCCTAACCCTAACCCTAACCCTAACCCTAACCCTGACCCTAACCCTGACCCTGACCCTGACCCTGACCCTGACCCTGACCCTGACCCTGACCCTGACCCTGACCCTGAACCTAACCCTAACCCTAACCCTAACCCTGACCCTAACCCTAACCCTAACCCTAACCCTAACCCTAACCCTAACCCTAACCCTGACCCTAAGCCTAACCCTAACCCTAACCCTAACCCTAACCGTAACCCTCACTCTGACCCTCACGCTAACACTCACCCTAACCCTAACCCTAAACCTTATCCTCACCTTAACCCTCACCCTAACCCTTACCCTCATCCTTTCCCTAACCCTAACCCTCACCCTCACCCTAACCCTAACCCAAACAATAACCCTAATGATCATCCTAACCCTAACCCTCACACTCACCCAAACCCAAACCTTAACCATAACCCTCACCTTCACCCTCAACCTAAACCTCAACCTCACCCTCATCCTAACCCTCACCCTCACCCTAAACATCAACCTAACCGTAACCCTCTAAACCAAACCCTAACTCTAACCCTAACCTTCACCCTAACCCTAAACTTACCTCTCACCCTAACCCTCACCCTAACCCTAACCCTAAACTTTCCCTAACGCTAACCCTAACATTAACCCTCACCCTCATACTAAACATCACTCTAACGCTAACCCTCACCCTAACCCTAACCCTAAGCCTCATCCTAACCCTACCCCTCAACTTAACCTTCACCCTCCCCTAATCCTCACCCTAACTCTAACCCTAACCCTTACCTAAACAAAACCCTCACCCACACCCTCAACTTAACCCTCACCATAACCCTTACCTCACCCTAAACCTAACTCTAACCCTCAGCCTAAACCTAACCCTCACCCTAACCCTAAACCTACCCCTCACGCTAACCCTCATCCGAACCCTCACCCTAAACCTCACCCTCACCCTAAACCTAACCCTAACCCTCAACCTCACTGTAACACTCACCGTCACCCTAACACTCAACCTAACCCAAACCCTCACCCACACCCTAACCATCACACTCACCCGAACCCTAAACCTTACCCTAACCCTAAACCTCACCCTAAACATTACCCTAACCCTAACCTTCACCCTCACCCTCACCCTCACAATAAACATCAACTTAACCCTACATCTCAGCCTAACCCTAACCCTCTACCTGACCCTAAACCTCACCCTGACCCTCACCCTAACCCTAACCCTAACCCTAACCCTCACCGTAAACCTTACCCTTAACCTAACCCTCAACCTAAACCTAACCCTCACCCTAAACCTAACCCTCACACTAACCTTAACCCTAACCCTCACCCTCACCCTCTCAATACCCCTAACCCTAACCCTAATCTTAACACTGACCCTCACCCTCACCCTAACCCTAACCCTAACCCTTAACCTCACTCTCACCTTAACCCTCACATTCACCCTAAACCTCACCCTAACCCTACGCCTACCCCTCTCCCTAACCCTCACATTAACGCTAACCCTAACCCTAACCCCAACCCTAACCCTACCCCTAACTCTCAACCTCACACTAACCCTAAACCTAACCTTCACCCTCATCCTAACCCTAATCCTCACCCACACCCTAACCCTCAAACTCACCTGAAGCCTCTCCCTCACCCGAACCCTCATCCTCACCCTAAATCTCACCCTAAACATCACCCAAACCCTAACCCTCACCCTAACCCTAAACTTAACCCTCATCCTCACCCTAACCCTCACCCTAACCCTTATCCTCACCCTAACCCTAACCCTAACCCTAACCCTGACCCTAACCCTAACCCTAACCCTAACCCTAACCCTAACCCTAACCCTAACCCTGACCCTAACCCTGACCCTGACCCTGACCCTGACCCTGACCCTGACCCTGACCCTGACCCTGACCCTGACCCTGAACCTAACCCTAACCCTAACCCTAACCCTGACCCTAACCCTAACCCTAACCCTAACCCTAACCCTAACCCTAACCCTAACCCTGACCCTAAGCCTAACCCTAACCCTAACCCTAACCCTAACCGTAACCCTCACTCTGACCCTCACGCTAACACTCACCCTAACCCTAACCCTAAACCTTATCCTCACCTTAACCCTCACCCTAACCCTTACCCTCATCCTTTCCCTAACCCTAACCCTCACCCTCACCCTAACCCTAACCCAAACAATAACCCTAATGATCATCCTAACCCTAACCCTCACACTCACCCAAACCCAAACCTTAACCGTAACCCTCACCTTCACCCTCAACCTAAACCTCAACCTCACCCTCATCCTAACCCTCACCCTCACCCTAAACATCAACCTAACCGTAACCCTCTAAACCAAACCCTAACTCTAACCCTAACCTTCACCCTAACCCTAAACTTACCTCTCACCCTAACCCTCACCCTAACCCTAACCCTAAACTTTCCCTAACGCTAACCCTAACATTAACCCTCACCCTCATACTAAACATCACTCTAACGCTAACCCTCACCCTAACCCTAACCCTAAGCCTCATCCTAACCCTACCCCTCAACTTAACCTTCACCCTCCCCTAATCCTCACCCTAACTCTAACCCTAACCCTTACCTAAACAAAACCCTCACCCACACCCTCAACTTAACCCTCACCATAACCCTTACCTCACCCTAAACCTAACTCTAACCCTCAGCCTAAACCTAACCCTCACCCTAACCCTAAACCTACCCCTCACGCTAACCCTCATCCGAACCCTCACCCTAAACCTAACCCTCACCCTAAACCTAACCCTAACCCTCAACCTCACTGTAACACTCACCGTCACCCTAACACTCAACCTAACCCAAACCCTCACCCACACCCTAACCATCACACTCACCCGAACCCTAAACCTTACCCTAACCCTAAACCTCACCCTAAACATCACCCTAACCCTAACCTTCACCCTCACCCTCACCCTCACAATAAACATCAACTTAACCCTACATCTCAGCCTAACCCTAACCCTCTACCTGACCCTAAACCTCACCCTGACCCTCACCCTAACCCTAACCCTAACCCTAACCCTCACCGTAAACCTTACCCTTAACCTAACCCTCAACCTAAACCTAACCCTCACCCTAAACCTAACCCTCACACTAACCTTAACCCTAACCCTCACCCTCACCCTCTCAATACCCCTAACCCTAACCCTAATCTTAACACTGACCCTCACCCTCACCCTAACCCTAACCCTAACCCTTAACCTCACTCTCACCTTAACCCTCACATTCACCCTAAACCTCACCCTAACCCTACGCCTACCCCTCTCCCTAACCCTCACATTAACGCTAACCCTAACCCTAACCCCAACCCTAACCCTACCCCTAACTCTCAACCTCACACTAACCCTAAACCTAACCTTCACCCTCATCCTAACCCTAATCCTCACCCACACCCTAACCCTCAAACTCACCTGAAGCCTCTCCCTCACCCGAACCCTCATCCTCACCCTAAATCTCACCCTAAACATCACCCAAACCCTAACCCTCACCCTAACCCTAAACTTAACCCTCATCCTCACCCTAGCCCTCACCCTAACCCTTATCCTCACCCTAACCCTAACCCTAACCCTAACCCTAACCCTAACCCTAACCCTAACCCTAACCCTAACCCTAACCCTAACCCTGACCCTAACCCTAACCCTAACCCTAACCCTAACCCTAACCCTGACCCTAACCCTGACCCTAACCCTGACCCTGACCCTGACCCTGACCCTGACCCTGACCCTGACCCTGACCCTGACCCTGACCCTGAACCTAACCCTAACCCTAACCCTAACCCTGACCCTAAGCCTAACCCTAACCCTAACCCTAACCCTAACCGTAACCCTCACTCTGACCCTCACGCTAACACTCACCCTAACCCTAACCCTAAACCTTATCCTCACCTTAACCCTCACCCTAACCCTTACCCTCATCCTTTCCCTAACCCTAACCCTCACCCTCACCCTAACCCTAACCCAAACAATAACCCTAATGATCATCCTAACCCTAACCCTCACACTCACCCAAACCCAAACCTTAACCGTAACCCTCACCTTCACCCTCAACCTAAACCTCAACCTCACCCTCATCCTAACCCTCACCCTCACCCTAAACATCAACCTAACCGTAACCCTCTAAACCAAACCCTAACTCTAACCCTAACCTTCACCCTAACCCTAAACTTACCTCTCACCCTAACCCTCACCCTAACCCTAACCCTAAACTTTCCCTAACGCTAACCCTAACATTAACCCTCACCCTCATACTAAACATCACTCTAACGCTAACCCTCACCCTAACCCTAACCCTAAGCCTCATCCTAACCCTACCCCTCAACTTAACCTTCACCCTCCCCTAATCCTCACCCTAACTCTAACCCTAACCCTTACCTAAACAAAACCCTCACCCACACCCTCAACTTAACCCTCACCATAACCCTTACCTCACCCTAAACCTAACTCTAACCCTCAGCCTAAACCTAACCCTCACCCTAACCCTAAACCTACCCCTCACGCTAACCCTCATCCGAACCCTCACCCTAAACCTAACCCTCACCCTAAACCTAACCCTAACCCTCAACCTCACTGTAACACTCACCGTCACCCTAACACTCAACCTAACCCAAACCCTCACCCACACCCTAACCATCACTCACCCGAACCCTAAACCTTACCCTAACCCTAAACCTCACCCTAAACATCACCCTAACCCTAACCTTCACCCTCACCCTCACCCTCACAATAAACATCAACTTAACCCTACATCTCAGCCTAACCCTAACCCTCTACCTGACCCTAAACCTCACCCTGACCCTCACCCTAACCCTAACCCTAACCCTAACCCTCACCGTAAACCTTACCCTTAACCTAACCCTCAACCTAAACCTAACCCTCACCCTAAACCTAACCCTCACACTAACCTTAACCCTAACCCTCACCCTCACCCTCTCAATACCCCTAACCCTAACCCTAATCTTAACACTGACCCTCACCCTCACCCTAACCCTAACCCTAACCCTTAACCTCACTCTCACCTTAACCCTCACATTCACCCTAAACCTCACCCTAACCCTACGCCTACCCCTCTCCCTAACCCTCACATTAACGCTAACCCTAACCCTAACCCCAACCCTAACCCTACCCCTAACTCTCAACCTCACACTAACCCTAAACCTAACCTTCACCCTCATCCTAACCCTAATCCTCACCCACACCCTAACCCTCAAACTCACCTGAAGCCTCTCCCTCACCCGAACCCTCATCCTCACCCTAAATCTCACCCTAAACATCACCCAAACCCTAACCCTCACCCTAACCCTAAACTTAACCCTCATCCTCACCCTAACCCTCACCCTAACCCTTATCCTCACCCTAACCCTAACCCTAACCCTAACCCTGACCCTAACCCTAACCCTAACCCTAACCCTAACCCTAACCCTAACCCTAACCCTGACCCTAACCCTGACCCTGACCCTGACCCTGACCCTGACCCTGACCCTGACCCTGACCCTGACCCTGACCCTGAACCTAACCCTAACCCTAACCCTAACCCTGACCCTAACCCTAACCCTAACCCTAACCCTAACCCTAACCCTAACCCTAACCCTGACCCTAAGCCTAACCCTAACCCTAACCCTAACCCTAACCGTAACCCTCACTCTGACCCTCACGCTAACACTCACCCTAACCCTAACCCTAAACCTTATCCTCACCTTAACCCTCACCCTAACCCTTACCCTCATCCTTTCCCTAACCCTAACCCTCACCCTCACCCTAACCCTAACCCAAACAATAACCCTAATGATCATCCTAACCCTAACCCTCACACTCACCCAAACCCAAACCTTAACCATAACCCTCACCTTCACCCTCAACCTAAACCTCAACCTCACCCTCATCCTAACCCTCACCCTCACCCTAAACATCAACCTAACCGTAACCCTCTAAACCAAACCCTAACTCTAACCCTAACCTTCACCCTAACCCTAAACTTACCTCTCACCCTAACCCTCACCCTAACCCTAACCCTAAACTTTCCCTAACGCTAACCCTAACATTAACCCTCACCCTCATACTAAACATCACTCTAACGCTAACCCTCACCCTAACCCTAACCCTAAGCCTCATCCTAACCCTACCCCTCAACTTAACCTTCACCCTCCCCTAATCCTCACCCTAACTCTAACCCTAACCCTTACCTAAACAAAACCCTCACCCACACCCTCAACTTAACCCTCACCATAACCCTTACCTCACCCTAAACCTAACTCTAACCCTCAGCCTAAACCTAACCCTCACCCTAACCCTAAACCTACCCCTCACGCTAACCCTCATCCGAACCCTCACCCTAAACCTCACCCTCACCCTAAACCTAACCCTAACCCTCAACCTCACTGTAACACTCACCGTCACCCTAACACTCAACCTAACCCAAACCCTCACCCACACCCTAACCATCACACTCACCCGAACCCTAAACCTTACCCTAACCCTAAACCTCACCCTAAACATTACCCTAACCCTAACCTTCACCCTCACCCTCACCCTCACAATAAACATCAACTTAACCCTACATCTCAGCCTAACCCTAACCCTCTACCTGACCCTAAACCTCACCCTGACCCTCACCCTAACCCTAACCCTAACCCTAACCCTCACCGTAAACCTTACCCTTAACCTAACCCTCAACCTAAACCTAACCCTCACCCTAAACCTAACCCTCACACTAACCTTAACCCTAACCCTCACCCTCACCCTCTCAATACCCCTAACCCTAACCCTAATCTTAACACTGACCCTCACCCTCACCCTAACCCTAACCCTAACCCTTAACCTCACTCTCACCTTAACCCTCACATTCACCCTAAACCTCACCCTAACCCTACGCCTACCCCTCTCCCTAACCCTCACATTAACGCTAACCCTAACCCTAACCCCAACCCTAACCCTACCCCTAACTCTCAACCTCACACTAACCCTAAACCTAACCTTCACCCTCATCCTAACCCTAATCCTCACCCACACCCTAACCCTCAAACTCACCTGAAGCCTCTCCCTCACCCGAACCCTCATCCTCACCCTAAATCTCACCCTAAACATCACCCAAACCCTAACCCTCACCCTAACCCTAAACTTAACCCTCATCCTCACCCTAACCCTCACCCTAACCCTTATCCTCACCCTAACCCTAACCCTAACCCTAACCCTGACCCTAACCCTAACCCTAACCCTAACCCTAACCCTAACCCTAACCCTAACCCTGACCCTAACCCTGACCCTGACCCTGACCCTGACCCTGACCCTGACCCTGACCCTGACCCTGACCCTGACCCTGAACCTAACCCTAACCCTAACCCTAACCCTGACCCTAACCCTAACCCTAACCCTAACCCTAACCCTAACCCTAACCCTAACCCTGACCCTAAGCCTAACCCTAACCCTAACCCTAACCCTAACCGTAACCCTCACTCTGACCCTCACGCTAACACTCACCCTAACCCTAACCCTAAACCTTATCCTCACCTTAACCCTCACCCTAACCCTTACCCTCATCCTTTCCCTAACCCTAACCCTCACCCTCACCCTAACCCTAACCCAAACAATAACCCTAATGATCATCCTAACCCTAACCCTCACACTCACCCAAACCCAAACCTTAACCGTAACCCTCACCTTCACCCTCAACCTAAACCTCAACCTCACCCTCATCCTAACCCTCACCCTCACCCTAAACATCAACCTAACCGTAACCCTCTAAACCAAACCCTAACTCTAACCCTAACCTTCACCCTAACCCTAAACTTACCTCTCACCCTAACCCTCACCCTAACCCTAACCCTAAACTTTCCCTAACGCTAACCCTAACATTAACCCTCACCCTCATACTAAACATCACTCTAACGCTAACCCTCACCCTAACCCTAACCCTAAGCCTCATCCTAACCCTACCCCTCAACTTAACCTTCACCCTCCCCTAATCCTCACCCTAACTCTAACCCTAACCCTTACCTAAACAAAACCCTCACCCACACCCTCAACTTAACCCTCACCATAACCCTTACCTCACCCTAAACCTAACTCTAACCCTCAGCCTAAACCTAACCCTCACCCTAACCCTAAACCTACCCCTCACGCTAACCCTCATCCGAACCCTCACCCTAAACCTAACCCTCACCCTAAACCTAACCCTAACCCTCAACCTCACTGTAACACTCACCGTCACCCTAACACTCAACCTAACCCAAACCCTCACCCACACCCTAACCATCACACTCACCCGAACCCTAAACCTTACCCTAACCCTAAACCTCACCCTAAACATCACCCTAACCCTAACCTTCACCCTCACCCTCACCCTCACAATAAACATCAACTTAACCCTACATCTCAGCCTAACCCTAACCCTCTACCTGACCCTAAACCTCACCCTGACCCTCACCCTAACCCTAACCCTAACCCTAACCCTCACCGTAAACCTTACCCTTAACCTAACCCTCAACCTAAACCTAACCCTCACCCTAAACCTAACCCTCACACTAACCTTAACCCTAACCCTCACCCTCACCCTCTCAATACCCCTAACCCTAACCCTAATCTTAACACTGACCCTCACCCTCACCCTAACCCTAACCCTAACCCTTAACCTCACTCTCACCTTAACCCTCACATTCACCCTAAACCTCACCCTAACCCTACGCCTACCCCTCTCCCTAACCCTCACATTAACGCTAACCCTAACCCTAACCCCAACCCTAACCCTACCCCTAACTCTCAACCTCACACTAACCCTAAACCTAACCTTCACCCTCATCCTAACCCTAATCCTCACCCATACCCTAACCCTCAAACTCACCTGAAGCCTCTCCCTCACCCGAACCCTCATCCTCACCCTAAATCTCACCCTAAACATCACCCAAACCCTAACCCTCACCCTAACCCTAAACTTAACCCTCATCCTCACCCTAACCCTCACCCTAACCCTTATCCTCACCCTAGCCCTAACCCTAACCCTAACCCTAACCCTAACCCTAACCCTAACCCTAACCCTAACCCTAACCCTAACCCTGACCCTAACCCTAACCCTAACCCTAACCCTAACCCTAACCCTAACCCTAACCCTGACCCTAACCCTGACCCTGACCCTGACCCTGACCCTGACCCTGACCCTGACCCTGACCCTGACCCTGACCCTGAACCTAACCCTAACCCTAACCCTAACCCTGACCCTAAGCCTAACCCTAACCCTAACCCTAACCCTAACCGTAACCCTCACTCTGACCCTCACGCTAACACTCACCCTAACCCTAACCCTAAACCTTATCCTCACCTTAACCCTCACCCTAACCCTTACCCTCATCCTTTCCCTAACCCTAACCCTCACCCTCACCCTAACCCTAACCCAAACAATAACCCTAATGATCATCCTAACCCTAACCCTCACACTCACCCAAACCCAAACCTTAACCGTAACCCTCACCTTCACCCTCAACCTAAACCTCAACCTCACCCTCATCCTAACCCTCACCCTCACCCTAAACATCAACCTAACCGTAACCCTCTAAACCAAACCCTAACTCTAACCCTAACCTTCACCCTAACCCTAAACTTACCTCTCACCCTAACCCTCACCCTAACCCTAACCCTAAACTTTCCCTAACGCTAACCCTAACATTAACCCTCACCCTCATACTAAACATCACTCTAACGCTAACCCTCACCCTAACCCTAACCCTAAGCCTCATCCTAACCCTACCCCTCAACTTAACCTTCACCCTCCCCTAATCCTCACCCTAACTCTAACCCTAACCCTTACCTAAACAAAACCCTCACCCACACCCTCAACTTAACCCTCACCATAACCCTTACCTCACCCTAAACCTAACTCTAACCCTCAGCCTAAACCTAACCCTCACCCTAACCCTAAACCTACCCCTCACGCTAACCCTCATCCGAACCCTCACCCTAAACCTAACCCTCACCCTAAACCTAACCCTAACCCTCAACCTCACTGTAACACTCACCGTCACCCTAACACTCAACCTAACCCAAACCCTCACCCACACCCTAACCATCACACTCACCCGAACCCTAAACCTTACCCTAACCCTAAACCTCACCCTAAACATCACCCTAACCCTAACCTTCACCCTCACCCTCACCCTCACAATAAACATCAACTTAACCCTACATCTCAGCCTAACCCTAACCCTCTACCTGACCCTAAACCTCACCCTGACCCTCACCCTAACCCTAACCCTAACCCTAACCCTCACCGTAAACCTTACCCTTAACCTAACCCTCAACCTAAACCTAACCCTCACCCTAAACCTAACCCTCACACTAACCTTAACCCTAACCCTCACCCTCACCCTCTCAATACCCCTAACCCTAACCCTAATCTTAACACTGACCCTCACCCTCACCCTAACCCTAACCCTAACCCTTAACCTCACTCTCACCTTAACCCTCACATTCACCCTAAACCTCACCCTAACCCTACGCCTACCCCTCTCCCTAACCCTCACATTAACGCTAACCCTAACCCTAACCCCAACCCTAACCCTACCCCTAACTCTCAACCTCACACTAACCCTAAACCTAACCTTCACCCTCATCCTAACCCTAATCCTCACCCACACCCTAACCCTCAAACTCACCTGAAGCCTCTCCCTCACCCGAACCCTCATCCTCACCCTAAATCTCACCCTAAACATCACCCAAACCCTAACCCTCACCCTAACCCTAAACTTAACCCTCATCCTCACCCTAACCCTCACCCTAACCCTTATCCTCACCCGAACCCTAACCCTAACCCTAACCCTGACCCTAACCCTAACCCTAACCCTAACCCTAACCCTAACCCTGACACTGACCCTGACCCTGACCCTGACCCTGACCCTGACCCTGACCCTGACCCTGACCCTGACCCTGACCCTGACCCTAACCCTAACCCTGACCCTAACCCTAACCCTAACCCTAACCCTAACCCTAACCCTAACCCTAACCCTGACCCTAAGCCAAACCCTAACCCTAACCCTAACCCTAACCGTAACCCTCACTCTGACCCTCACGCTAACACTCACCCTAACCCTAACCCTAAACCTTATCCTCACCTTAACCCTCACCCTAACCCTTACCCTCATCCTTTCCCTAACCCTAACCCTCACCCTCACCCTAACCCTAACCCAAACAATAACCCTAATGATCATCCTAACCCTAACCCTCACACTCACCCAAACCCAAACCTTAACCGTAACCCTCACCTTCACCCTCAACCTAAACCTCAACCTCACCCTCATCCTAACCCTCACCCTCACCCTAAACATCAACCTAACCGTAACCCTCTAAACCAAACCCTAACTCTAACCCTAACCTTCACCCTAACCCTAAACTTACCTCTCACCCTAACCCTCACCCTAACCCTAACCCTAAACTTTCCCTAACGCTAACCCTAACATTAACCCTCACCCTCATACTAAACATCACTCTAACGCTAACCCTCACCCTAACCCTAACCCTAAGCCTCATCCTAACCCTACCCCTCAACTTAACCTTCACCCTCCCCTAATCCTCACCCTAACTCTAACCCTAACCCTTACCTAAACAAAACCCTCACCCACACCCTCAACTTAACCCTCACCATAACCCTTACCTCACCCTAAACCTAACTCTAACCCTCAGCCTAAACCTAACCCTCACCCTAACCCTAAACCTACCCCTCACGCTAACCCTCATCCGAACCCTCACCCTAAACCTAACCCTCACCCTAAACCTAACCCTAACCCTCAACCTCACTGTAACACTCACCGTCACCCTAACACTCAACCTAACCCAAACCCTCACCCACACCCTAACCATCACACTCACCCGAACCCTAAACCTTACCCTAACCCTAAACCTCACCCTAAACATCACCCTAACCCTAACCTTCACCCTCACCCTCACCCTCACAATAAACATCAACTTAACCCTACATCTCAGCCTAACCCTAACCCTCTACCTGACCCTAAACCTCACCCTGACCCTCACCCTAACCCTAACCCTAACCCTAACCCTCACCGTAAACCTTACCCTTAACCTAACCCTCAACCTAAACCTAACCCTCACCCTAAACCTAACCCTCACACTAACCTTAACCCTAACCCTCACCCTCACCCTCTCAATACCCCTAACCCTAACCCTAATCTTAACACTGACCCTCACCCTCACCCTAACCCTAACCCTAACCCTTAACCTCACTCTCACCTTAACCCTCACATTCACCCTAAACCTCACCCTAACCCTACGCCTACCCCTCTCCCTAACCCTCACATTAACGCTAACCCTAACCCTAACCCCAACCCTAACCCTACCCCTAACTCTCAACCTCACACTAACCCTAAACCTAACCTTCACCCTCATCCTAACCCTAATCCTCACCCACACCCTAACCCTCAAACTCACCTGAAGCCTCTCCCTCACCCGAACCCTCATCCTCACCCTAAATCTCACCCTAAACATCACCCAAACCCTAACCCTCACCCTAACCCTAAACTTAACCCTCATCCTCACCCTAACCCTCACCCTAACCCTTATCCTCACCCGAACCCTAACCCTAACCCTAACCCTGACCCTAACCCTAACCCTAACCCTAACCCTAACCCTAACCCTGACCCTGACCCTGACCCTGACCCTGACCCTGACCCTGACCCTGACCCTGACCCTGACCCTGACCCTGACCCTAACCCTAACCCTGACCCTAACCCTAACCCTAACCCTAACCCTAACCCTAACCCTAACCCTAACCCTGACCCTAAGCCTAACCCTAACCCTAACCCTAACCCTAACCGTAACCCTCACTCTGACCCTCACGCTAACACTCACCCTAACCCTAACCCTAAACCTTATCCTCACCTTAACCCTCACCCTAACCCTTACCCTCATCCTTTCCCTAACCCTAACCCTCACCCTCACCCTAACCCTAACCCAAACAATAACCCTAATGATCATCCTAACCCTAACCCTCACACTCACCCAAACCCAAACCTTAACCGTAACCCTCACCTTCACCCTCAACCTAAACCTCAACCTCACCCTCATCCTAACCCTCACCCTCACCCTAAACATCAACCTAACCGTAACCCTCTAAACCAAACCCTAACTCTAACCCTAACCTTCACCCTAACCCTAAACTTACCTCTCACCCTAACCCTCACCCTAACCCTAACCCTAAACTTTCCCTAACGCTAACCCTAACATTAACCCTCACCCTCATACTAAACATCACTCTAACGCTAACCCTCACCCTAACCCTAACCCTAAGCCTCATCCTAACCCTACCCCTCAACTTAACCTTCACCCTCCCCTAATCCTCACCCTAACTCTAACCCTAACCCTTACCTAAACAAAACCCTCACCCACACCCTCAACTTAACCCTCACCATAACCCTTACCTCACCCTAAACCTAACTCTAACCCTCAGCCTAAACCTAACCCTCACCCTAACCCTAAACCTACCCCTCACGCTAACCCTCATCCGAACCCTCACCCTAAACCTAACCCTCACCCTAAACCTAACCCTAACCCTCAACCTCACTGTAACACTCACCGTCACCCTAACACTCAACCTAACCCAAACCCTCACCCACACCCTAACCATCACACTCACCCGAACCCTAAACCTTACCCTAACCCTAAACCTCACCCTAAACATCACCTAACCCTAACCTTCACCCTCACCCTCACCCTCACAATAAACATCAACTTAACCCTACATCTCAGCCTAACCCTAACCCTCTACCTGACCCTAAACCTCACCCTGACCCTCACCCTAACCCTAACCCTAACCCTAACCCTCACCGTAAACCTTACCCTTAACCTAACCCTCAACCTAAACCTAACCCTCACCCTAAACCTAACCCTCACACTAACCTTAACCCTAACCCTCACCCTCACCCTCTCAATACCCCTAACCCTAACCCTAATCTTAACACTGACCCTCACCCTCACCCTAACCCTAACCCTAACCCTTAACCTCACTCTCACCTTAACCCTCACATTCACCCTAAACCTCACCCTAACCCTACGCCTACCCCTCTCCCTAACCCTCACATTAACGCTAACCCTAACCCTAACCCCAACCCTAACCCTACCCCTAACTCTCAACCTCACACTAACCCTAAACCTAACCTTCACCCTCATCCTAACCCTAATCCTCACCCACACCCTAACCCTCAAACTCACCTGAAGCCTCTCCCTCACCCGAACCCTCATCCTCACCCTAAATCTCACCCTAAACATCACCCAAACCCTAACCCTCACCCTAACCCTAAACTTAACCCTCATCCTCACCCTAACCCTCACCCTAACCCTTATCCTCACCCGAACCCTAACCCTAACCCTAACCCTGACCCTAACCCTAACCCTAACCCTAACCCTAACCCTAACCCTGACCCTGACCCTGACCCTGACCCTGACCCTGACCCTGACCCTGACCCTGACCCTGACCCTGACCCTGACCCTGACCCTGACCCTAACCCTAACCCTGACCCTAACCCTAACCCTAACCCTAACCCTAACCCTAACCCTAACCCTAACCCTGACCCTAAGCCTAACCCTAACCCTAACCCTAACCCTAACCGTAACCCTCACTCTGACCCTCACGCTAACACTCACCCTAACCCTAACCCTAAACCTTAT
>NW_024871467.1:30000-102308 GCF_019054845.1 Dipodomys spectabilis
CACCCTAACCCTTATCCTCACCCTAACCCTAACCCTAACCCTAACCCTAACCCTAACCCTAACCCTAACCCTAACCCTAACCCTAACCCTGACCCTAACCCTGACCCTAACCCTAACCCTAACCCTAACCCTAACCCTAACCCTAACCCTAACCCTGACCCTAACCCTGACCCTGACCCTGACCCTGACCCTGACCCTGACCCTGACCCTGACCCTGACCCTGACCCTGAACCTAACCCTAACCCTAACCCTAACCCTGACCCTAAGCCTAACCCTAACCCTAACCCTAACCCTAACCGTAACCCTCACTCTGACCCTCACGCTAACACTCACCCTAACCCTAACCCTAAACCTTATCCTCACCTTAACCCTCACCCTAACCCTTACCCTCATCCTTTCCCTAACCCTAACCCTCACCCTCACCCTAACCCTAACCCAAACAATAACCCTAATGATCATCCTAACCCTAACCCTCACACTCACCCAAACCCAAACCTTAACCGTAACCCTCACCTTCACCCTCAACCTAAACCTCAACCTCACCCTCATCCTAACCCTCACCCTCACCCTAAACATCAACCTAACCGTAACCCTCTAAACCAAACCCTAACTCTAACCCTAACCTTCACCCTAACCCTAAACTTACCTCTCACCCTAACCCTCACCCTAACCCTAACCCTAAACTTTCCCTAACGCTAACCCTAACATTAACCCTCACCCTCATACTAAACATCACTCTAACGCTAACCCTCACCCTAACCCTAACCCTAAGCCTCATCCTAACCCTACCCCTCAACTTAACCTTCACCCTCCCCTAATCCTCACCCTAACTCTAACCCTAACCCTTACCTAAACAAAACCCTCACCCACACCCTCAACTTAACCCTCACCATAACCCTTACCTCACCCTAAACCTAACTCTAACCCTCAGCCTAAACCTAACCCTCACCCTAACCCTAAACCTACCCCTCACGCTAACCCTCATCCGAACCCTCACCCTAAACCTAACCCTCACCCTAAACCTAACCCTAACCCTCAACCTCACTGTAACACTCACCGTCACCCTAACACTCAACCTAACCCAAACCCTCACCCACACCCTAACCATCACACTCACCCGAACCCTAAACCTTACCCTAACCCTAAACCTCACCCTAAACATCACCCTAACCCTAACCTTCACCCTCACCCTCACCCTCACAATAAACATCAACTTAACCCTACATCTCAGCCTAACCCTAACCCTCTACCTGACCCTAAACCTCACCCTGACCCTCACCCTAACCCTAACCCTAACCCTAACCCTCACCGTAAACCTTACCCTTAACCTAACCCTCAACCTAAACCTAACCCTCACCCTAAACCTAACCCTCACACTAACCTTAACCCTAACCCTCACCCTCACCCTCTCAATACCCCTAACCCTAACCCTAATCTTAACACTGACCCTCACCCTCACCCTAACCCTAACCCTAACCCTTAACCTCACTCTCACCTTAACCCTCACATTCACCCTAAACCTCACCCTAACCCTACGCCTACCCCTCTCCCTAACCCTCACATTAACGCTAACCCTAACCCTAACCCCAACCCTAACCCTACCCCTAACTCTCAACCTCACACTAACCCTAAACCTAACCTTCACCCTCATCCTAACCCTAATCCTCACCCACACCCTAACCCTCAAACTCACCTGAAGCCTCTCCCTCACCCGAACCCTCATCCTCACCCTAAATCTCACCTTAAACATCACCCAAACCCTAACCCTCACCCTAACCCTAAACTTAACCCTCATCCTCACCCTAACCCTCACCCTAACCCTTATCCTCACCCTAACCCTAACCCTAACCCTAACCCTAACCCTAACCCTAACCCTAACCCTAACCCTAACCCTAACCCTAACCCTAACCCTAACCCTGACCCTAACCCTAACCCTAACCCTAACCCTAACCCTAACCCTAACCCTAACCCTGACCCTAACCCTGACCCTGACCCTGACCCTGACCCTGACCCTGACCCTGACCCTGACCCTGACCCTGACCCTGAACCTAACCCTAACCCTAACCCTAACCCTGACCCTAAGCCTAACCCTAACCCTAACCCTAACCCTAACCGTAACCCTCACTCTGACCCTCACGCTAACACTCACCCTAACCCTAACCCTAAACCTTATCCTCACCTTAACCCTCACCCTAACCCTTACCCTCATCCTTTCCCTAACCCTAACCCTCACCCTCACCCTAACCCTAACCCAAACAATAACCCTAATGATCATCCTAACCCTAACCCTCACACTCACCCAAACCCAAACCTTAACCGTAACCCTCACCTTCACCCTCAACCTAAACCTCAACCTCACCCTCATCCTAACCCTCACCCTCACCCTAAACATCAACCTAACCGTAACCCTCTAAACCAAACCCTAACTCTAACCCTAACCTTCACCCTAACCCTAAACTTACCTCTCACCCTAACCCTCACCCTAACCCTAACCCTAAACTTTCCCTAACGCTAACCCTAACATTAACCCTCACCCTCATACTAAACATCACTCTAACGCTAACCCTCACCCTAACCCTAACCCTAAGCCTCATCCTAACCCTACCCCTCAACTTAACCTTCACCCTCCCCTAATCCTCACCCTAACTCTAACCCTAACCCTTACCTAAACAAAACCCTCACCCACACCCTCAACTTAACCCTCACCATAACCCTTACCTCACCCTAAACCTAACTCTAACCCTCAGCCTAAACCTAACCCTCACCCTAACCCTAAACCTACCCCTCACGCTAACCCTCATCCGAACCCTCACCCTAAACCTAACCCTCACCCTAAACCTAACCCTAACCCTCAACCTCACTGTAACACTCACCGTCACCCTAACACTCAACCTAACCCAAACCCTCACCCACACCCTAACCATCACACTCACCCGAACCCTAAACCTTACCCTAACCCTAAACCTCACCCTAAACATCACCCTAACCCTAACCTTCACCCTCACCCTCACCCTCACAATAAACATCAACTTAACCCTACATCTCAGCCTAACCCTAACCCTCTACCTGACCCTAAACCTCACCCTGACCCTCACCCTAACCCTAACCCTAACCCTAACCCTCACCGTAAACCTTACCCTTAACCTAACCCTCAACCTAAACCTAACCCTCACCCTAAACCTAACCCTCACACTAACCTTAACCCTAACCCTCACCCTCACCCTCTCAATACCCCTAACCCTAACCCTAATCTTAACACTGACCCTCACCCTCACCCTAACCCTAACCCTAACCCTTAACCTCACTCTCACCTTAACCCTCACATTCACCCTAAACCTCACCCTAACCCTACGCCTACCCCTCTCCCTAACCCTCACATTAACGCTAACCCTAACCCTAACCCCAACCCTAACCCTACCCCTAACTCTCAACCTCACACTAACCCTAAACCTAACCTTCACCCTCATCCTAACCCTAATCCTCACCCACACCCTAACCCTCAAACTCACCTGAAGCCTCTCCCTCACCCGAACCCTCATCCTCACCCTAAATCTCACCCTAAACATCACCCAAACCCTAACCCTCACCCTAACCCTAAACTTAACCCTCATCCTCACCCTAACCCTCACCCTAACCCTTATCCTCACCCTAACCCTAACCCTAACCCTAACCCTAACCCTAACCCTAACCCTAACCCTAACCCTGACCCTAACCCTAACCCTAACCCTAACCCTAACCCTAACCCTAACCCTAACCCTAACCCTGACCCTGACCCTGACCCTGACCCTGACCCTGACCCTGACCCTGACCCTGACCCTGACCCTGACCCTGACCCTGAACCTAACCCTAACCCTAACCCTAACCCTGACCCTAAGCCTAACCCTAACCCTAACCCTAACCCTAACCGTAACCCTCACTCTGACCCTCACGCTAACACTCACCCTAACCCTAACCCTAAACCTTATCCTCACCTTAACCCTCACCCTAACCCTTACCCTCATCCTTTCCCTAACCCTAACCCTCACCCTCACCCTAACCCTAACCCAAACAATAACCCTAATGATCATCCTAACCCTAACCCTCACACTCACCCAAACCCAAACCTTAACCGTAACCCTCACCTTCACCCTCAACCTAAACCTCAACCTCACCCTCATCCTAACCCTCACCCTCACCCTAAACATCAACCTAACCGTAACCCTCTAAACCAAACCCTAACTCTAACCCTAACCTTCACCCTAACCCTAAACTTACCTCTCACCCTAACCCTCACCCTAACCCTAACCCTAAACTTTCCCTAACGCTAACCCTAACATTAACCCTCACCCTCATACTAAACATCACTCTAACGCTAACCCTCACCCTAACCCTAACCCTAAGCCTCATCCTAACCCTACCCCTCAACTTAACCTTCACCCTCCCCTAATCCTCACCCTAACTCTAACCCTAACCCTTACCTAAACAAAACCCTCACCCACACCCTCAACTTAACCCTCACCATAACCCTTACCTCACCCTAAACCTAACTCTAACCCTCAGCCTAAACCTAACCCTCACCCTAACCCTAAACCTACCCCTCACGCTAACCCTCATCCGAACCCTCACCCTAAACCTAACCCTCACCCTAAACCTAACCCTAACCCTCAACCTCACTGTAACACTCACCGTCACCCTAACACTCAACCTAACCCAAACCCTCACCCACACCCTAACCATCACACTCACCCGAACCCTAAACCTTACCCTAACCCTAAACCTCACCCTAAACATCACCCTAACCCTAACCTTCACCCTCACCCTCACCCTCACAATAAACATCAACTTAACCCTACATCTCAGCCTAACCCTAACCCTCTACCTGACCCTAAACCTCACCCTGACCCTCACCCTAACCCTAACCCTAACCCTAACCCTCACCGTAAACCTTACCCTTAACCTAACCCTCAACCTAAACCTAACCCTCACCCTAAACCTAACCCTCACACTAACCTTAACCCTAACCCTCACCCTCACCCTCTCAATACCCCTAACCCTAACCCTAATCTTAACACTGACCCTCACCCTCACCCTAACCCTAACCCTAACCCTTAACCTCACTCTCACCTTAACCCTCACATTCACCCTAAACCTCACCCTAACCCTACGCCTACCCCTCTCCCTAACCCTCACATTAACGCTAACCCTAACCCTAACCCCAACCCTAACCCTACCCCTAACTCTCAACCTCACACTAACCCTAAACCTAACCTTCACCCTCATCCTAACCCTAATCCTCACCCACACCCTAACCCTCAAACTCACCTGAAGCCTCTCCCTCACCCGAACCCTCATCCTCACCCTAAATCTCACCCTAAACATCACCCAAACCCTAACCCTCACCCTAACCCTAAACTTAACCCTCATCCTCACCCTAACCCTCACCCTAACCCTTATCCTCACCCTAACCCTAACCCTAACCCTAACCCTAACCCTAACCCTAACCCTAACCCTAACCCTAACCCTAACCCTGACCCTAACCCTAACCCTAACCCTAACCCTAACCCTAACCCTAACCCTGACCCTAACCCTGACCCTGACCCTGACCCTGACCCTGACCCTGACCCTGACCCTGACCCTGACCCTGAACCTAACCCTAACCCTAACCCTAACCCTGACCCTAACCCTAACCCTAACCCTAACCCTAACCCTAACCCTAACCCTAACCCTGACCCTAAGCCTAACCCTAACCCTAACCCTAACCCTAACCGTAACCCTCACTCTGACCCTCACGCTAACACTCACCCTAACCCTAACCCTAAACCTTATCCTCACCTTAACCCTCACCCTAACCCTTACCCTCATCCTTTCCCTAACCCTAACCCTCACCCTCACCCTAACCCTAACCCAAACAATAACCCTAATGATCATCCTAACCCTAACCCTCACACTCACCCAAACCCAAACCTTAACCGTAACCCTCACCTTCACCCTCAACCTAAACCTCAACCTCACCCTCATCCTAACCCTCACCCTCACCCTAAACATCAACCTAACCGTAACCCTCTAAACCAAACCCTAACTCTAACCCTAACCTTCACCCTAACCCTAAACTTACCTCTCACCCTAACCCTCACCCTAACCCTAACCCTAAACTTTCCCTAACGCTAACCCTAACATTAACCCTCACCCTCATACTAAACATCACTCTAACGCTAACCCTCACCCTAACCCTAACCCTAAGCCTCATCCTAACCCTACCCCTCAACTTAACCTTCACCCTCCCCTAATCCTCACCCTAACTCTAACCCTAACCCTTACCTAAACAAAACCCTCACCCACACCCTCAACTTAACCCTCACCATAACCCTTACCTCACCCTAAACCTAACTCTAACCCTCAGCCTAAACCTAACCCTCACCCTAACCCTAAACCTACCCCTCACGCTAACCCTCATCCGAACCCTCACCCTAAACCTAACCCTCACCCTAAACCTAACCCTAACCCTCAACCTCACTGTAACACTCACCGTCACCCTAACACTCAACCTAACCCAAACCCTCACCCACACCCTAACCATCACTCACCCGAACCCTAAACCTTACCCTAACCCTAAACCTCACCCTAAACATCACCCTAACCCTAACCTTCACCCTCACCCTCACCCTCACAATAAACATCA
The DNA here is from genome assembly GCF_019054845.1 of Dipodomys spectabilis. NCBI lineage: Eukaryota > Metazoa > Chordata > Mammalia > Rodentia > Heteromyidae > Dipodomys > Dipodomys spectabilis. Next base: position 36,659 of record NW_024871467.1, read on the forward strand.
ACTTAACCCTACATCTCAGCCTAACCCTAACCCTCTACCTGACCCTAAACCTCACCCTGACCCTCACCCTAACCCTAACCCTCACCGTAAACCTTACCCTTAACCTAACCCTCAACCTAAACCTAACCCTCACCCTAAACCTAACCCTCACACTAACCTTAACCCTAACCCTCACCCTCACCCTCTCAATACCCCTAACCCTAACCCTAATCTTAACACTGACCCTCACCCTCACCCTAACCCTAACCCTAACCCTTAACCTCACTCTCACCTTAACCCTCACATTCACCCTAAACCTCACCCTAACCCTACGCCTACCCCTCTCCCTAACCCTCACATTAACGCTAACCCTAACCCTAACCCCAACCCTAACCCTACCCCTAACTCTCAACCTCACACTAACCCTAAACCTAACCTTCACCCTCATCCTAACCCTAATCCTCACCCACACCCTAACCCTCAAACTCACCTGAAGCCTCTCCCTCACCCGAACCCTCATCCTCACCCTAAATCTCACCCTAAACATCACCCAAACCCTAACCCTCACCCTAACCCTAAACTTAACCCTCATCCTCACCCTAACCCTCACCCTAACCCTTATCCTCACCCTAACCCTAACCCTAACCCTAACCCTGACCCTAACCCTAACCCTAACCCTAACCCTAACCCTAACCCTGACCCTAACCCTGACCCTGACCCTGACCCTGACCCTGACCCTGACCCTGACCCTGACCCTGACCCTGACCCTGACCCTGAACCTAACCCTAACCCTAACCCTAACCCTGACCCTAACCCTAACCCTAACCCTAACCCTAACCCTAACCCTAACCCTAACCCTGACCCTAAGCCTAACCCTAACCCTAACCCTAACCCTAACCGTAACCCTCACTCTGACCCTCACGCTAACACTCACCCTAACCCTAACCCTAAACCTTATCCTCACCTTAACCCTCACCCTAACCCTTACCCTCATCCTTTCCCTAACCCTAACCCTCACCCTCACCCTAACCCTAACCCAAACAATAACCCTAATGATCATCCTAACCCTAACCCTCACACTCACCCAAACCCAAACCTTAACCGTAACCCTCACCTTCACCCTCAACCTAAACCTCAACCTCACCCTCATCCTAACCCTCACCCTCACCCTAAACATCAACCTAACCGTAACCCTCTAAACCAAACCCTAACTCTAACCCTAACCTTCACCCTAACCCTAAACTTACCTCTCACCCTAACCCTCACCCTAACCCTAACCCTAAACTTTCCCTAACGCTAACCCTAACATTAACCCTCACCCTCATACTAAACATCACTCTAACGCTAACCCTCACCCTAACCCTAACCCTAAGCCTCATCCTAACCCTACCCCTCAACTTAACCTTCACCCTCCCCTAATCCTCACCCTAACTCTAACCCTAACCCTTACCTAAACAAAACCCTCACCCACACCCTCAACTTAACCCTCACCATAACCCTTACCTCACCCTAAACCTAACTCTAACCCTCAGCCTAAACCTAACCCTCACCCTAACCCTAAACCTACCCCTCACGCTAACCCTCATCCGAACCCTCACCCTAAACCTAACCCTCACCCTAAACCTAACCCTAACCCTCAACCTCACTGTAACACTCACCGTCACCCTAACACTCAACCTAACCCAAACCCTCACCCACACCCTAACCATCACACTCACCCGAACCCTAAACCTTACCCTAACCCTAAACCTCACCCTAAACATCACCCTAACCCTAACCTTCACCCTCACCCTCACCCTCACAATAAACATCAACTTAACCCTACATCTCAGCCTAACCCTAACCCTCTACCTGACCCTAAACCTCACCCTGACCCTCACCCTAACCCTAACCCTAACCCTAACCCTCACCGTAAACCTTACCCTTAACCTAACCCTCAACCTAAACCTAACCCTCACCCTAAACCTAACCCTCACACTAACCTTAACCCTAACCCTCACCCTCACCCTCTCAATACCCCTAACCCTAACCCTAATCTTAACACTGACCCTCACCCTCACCCTAACCCTAACCCTAACCCTTAACCTCACTCTCACCTTAACCCTCACATTCACCCTAAACCTCACCCTAACCCTACGCCTACCCCTCTCCCTAACCCTCACATTAACGCTAACCCTAACCCTAACCCCAACCCTAACCCTACCCCTAACTCTCAACCTCACACTAACCCTAAACCTAACCTTCACCCTCATCCTAACCCTAATCCTCACCCACACCCTAACCCTCAAACTCACCTGAAGCCTCTCCCTCACCCGAACCCTCATCCTCACCCTAAATCTCACCTTAAACATCACCCAAACCCTAACCCTCACCCTAACCCTAAACTTAACCCTCATCCTCACCCTAACCCTCACCCTAACCCTTATCCTCACCCTAACCCTAACCCTAACCCTAACCCTAACCCTAACCCTAACCCTAACCCTAACCCTAACCCTAACCCTAACCCTGACCCTAACCCTAACCCTAACCCTAACCCTAACCCTAACCCTAACCCTAACCCTGACCCTAACCCTGACCCTGACCCTGACCCTGACCCTGACCCTGACCCTGACCCTGACCCTGACCCTGACCCTGACCCTGAACCTAACCCTAACCCTAACCCTAACCCTGACCCTAAGCCTAACCCTAACCCTAACCCTAACCCTAACCGTAACCCTCACTCTGACCCTCACGCTAACACTCACCCTAACCCTAACCCTAAACCTTATCCTCACCTTAACCCTCACCCTAACCCTTACCCTCATCCTTTCCCTAACCCTAACCCTCACCCTCACCCTAACCCTAACCCAAACAATAACCCTAATGATCATCCTAACCCTAACCCTCACACTCACCCAAACCCAAACCTTAACCGTAACCCTCACCTTCACCCTCAACCTAAACCTCAACCTCACCCTCATCCTAACCCTCACCCTCACCCTAAACATCAACCTAACCGTAACCCTCTAAACCAAACCCTAACTCTAACCCTAACCTTCACCCTAACCCTAAACTTACCTCTCACCCTAACCCTCACCCTAACCCTAACCCTAAACTTTCCCTAACGCTAACCCTAACATTAACCCTCACCCTCATACTAAACATCACTCTAACGCTAACCCTCACCCTAACCCTAACCCTAAGCCTCATCCTAACCCTACCCCTCAACTTAACCTTCACCCTCCCCTAATCCTCACCCTAACTCTAACCCTAACCCTTACCTAAACAAAACCCTCACCCACACCCTCAACTTAACCCTCACCATAACCCTTACCTCACCCTAAACCTAACTCTAACCCTCAGCCTAAACCTAACCCTCACCCTAACCCTAAACCTACCCCTCACGCTAACCCTCATCCGAACCCTCACCCTAAACCTAACCCTCACCCTAAACCTAACCCTAACCCTCAACCTCACTGTAACACTCACCGTCACCCTAACACTCAACCTAACCCAAACCCTCACCCACACCCTAACCATCACACTCACCCGAACCCTAAACCTTACCCTAACCCTAAACCTCACCCTAAACATCACCCTAACCCTAACCTTCACCCTCACCCTCACCCTCACAATAAACATCAACTTAACCCTACATCTCAGCCTAACCCTAACCCTCTACCTGACCCTAAACCTCACCCTGACCCTCACCCTAACCCTAACCCTAACCCTAACCCTCACCGTAAACCTTACCCTTAACCTAACCCTCAACCTAAACCTAACCCTCACCCTAAACCTAACCCTCACACTAACCTTAACCCTAACCCTCACCCTCACCCTCTCAATACCCCTAACCCTAACCCTAATCTTAACACTGACCCTCACCCTCACCCTAACCCTAACCCTAACCCTTAACCTCACTCTCACCTTAACCCTCACATTCACCCTAAACCTCACCCTAACCCTACGCCTACCCCTCTCCCTAACCCTCACATTAACGCTAACCCTAACCCTAACCCCAACCCTAACCCTACCCCTAACTCTCAACCTCACACTAACCCTAAACCTAACCTTCACCCTCATCCTAACCCTAATCCTCACCCACACCCTAACCCTCAAACTCACCTGAAGCCTCTCCCTCACCCGAACCCTCATCCTCACCCTAAATCTCACCCTAAACATCACCCAAACCCTAACCCTCACCCTAACCCTAAACTTAACCCTCATCCTCACCCTAACCCTCACCCTAACCCTTATCCTCACCCTAACCCTAACCCTAACCCTAACCCTAACCCTAACCCTAACCCTAACCCTAACCCTAACCCTGACCCTAACCCTAACCCTAACCCTAACCCTAACCCTAACCCTAACCCTGACCCTAACCCTGACCCTGACCCTGACCCTGACCCTGACCCTGACCCTGACCCTGACCCTGACCCTGAACCTAACCCTAACCCTAACCCTAACCCTGACCCTAACCCTAACCCTAACCCTAACCCTAACCCTAACCCTAACCCTAAGCCTAACCCTAACCCTAACCCTAACCCTAACCGTAACCCTCACTCTGACCCTCACGCTAACACTCACCCTAACCCTAACCCTAAACCTTATCCTCACCTTAACCCTCACCCTAACCCTTACCCTCATCCTTTCCCTAACCCTAACCCTCACCCTCACCCTAACCCTAACCCAAACAATAACCCTAATGATCATCCTAACCCTAACCCTCACACTCACCCAAACCCAAACCTTAACCGTAACCCTCACCTTCACCCTCAACCTAAACCTCAACCTCACCCTCATCCTAACCCTCACCCTCACCCTAAACATCAACCTAACCGTAACCCTCTAAACCAAACCCTAACTCTAACCCTAACCTTCACCCTAACCCTAAACTTACCTCTCACCCTAACCCTCACCCTAACCCTAACCCTAAACTTTCCCTAACGCTAACCCTAACATTAACCCTCACCCTCATACTAAACATCACTCTAACGCTAACCCTCACCCTAACCCTAACCCTAAGCCTCATCCTAACCCTACCCCTCAACTTAACCTTCACCCTCCCCTAATCCTCACCCTAACTCTAACCCTAACCCTTACCTAAACAAAACCCTCACCCACACCCTCAACTTAACCCTCACCATAACCCTTACCTCACCCTAAACCTAACTCTAACCCTCAGCCTAAACCTAACCCTCACCCTAACCCTAAACCTACCCCTCACGCTAACCCTCATCCGAACCCTCACCCTAAACCTAACCCTCACCCTAAACCTAACCCTAACCCTCAACCTCACTGTAACACTCACCGTCACCCTAACACTCAACCTAACCCAAACCCTCACCCACACCCTAACCATCACACTCACCCGAACCCTAAACCTTACCCTAACCCTAAACCTCACCCTAAACATCACCCTAACCCTAACCTTCACCCTCACCCTCACCCTCACAATAAACATCAACTTAACCCTACATCTCAGCCTAACCCTAACCCTCTACCTGACCCTAAACCTCACCCTGACCCTCACCCTAACCCTAACCCTAACCCTAACCCTCACCGTAAACCTTACCCTTAACCTAACCCTCAACCTAAACCTAACCCTCACCCTAAACCTAACCCTCACACTAACCTTAACCCTAACCCTCACCCTCACCCTCTCAATACCCCTAACCCTAACCCTAATCTTAACACTGACCCTCACCCTCACCCTAACCCTAACCCTAACCCTTAACCTCACTCTCACCTTAACCCTCACATTCACCCTAAACCTCACCCTAACCCTACGCCTACCCCTCTCCCTAACCCTCACATTAACGCTAACCCTAACCCTAACCCCAACCCTAACCCTACCCCTAACTCTCAACCTCACACTAACCCTAAACCTAACCTTCACCCTCATCCTAACCCTAATCCTCACCCACACCCTAACCCTCAAACTCACCTGAAGCCTCTCCCTCACCCGAACCCTCATCCTCACCCTAAATCTCACCCTAAACATCACCCAAACCCTAACCCTCACCCTAACCCTAAACTTAACCCTCATCCTCACCCTAACCCTCACCCTAACCCTTATCCTCACCCTAACCCTAACCCTAACCCTAACCCTAACCCTAACCCTAACCCTAACCCTAACCCTAACCCTAACCCTGACCCTAACCCTAACCCTAACCCTAACCCTAACCCTAACCCTAACCCTGACCCTAACCCTGACCCTGACCCTGACCCTGACCCTGACCCTGACCCTGACCCTGACCCTGACCCTGAACCTAACCCTAACCCTAACCCTAACCCTGACCCTAACCCTAACCCTAACCCTAACCCTAACCCTAACCCTAACCCTAACCCTGACCCTAAGCCTAACCCTAACCCTAACCCTAACCCTAACCGTAACCCTCACTCTGACCCTCACGCTAACACTCACCCTAACCCTAACCCTAAACCTTATCCTCACCTTAACCCTCACCCTAACCCTTACCCTCATCCTTTCCCTAACCCTAACCCTCACCCTCACCCTAACCCTAACCCAAACAATAACCCTAATGATCATCCTAACCCTAACCCTCACACTCACCCAAACCCAAACCTTAACCGTAACCCTCACCTTCACCCTCAACCTAAACCTCAACCTCACCCTCATCCTAACCCTCACCCTCACCCTAAACATCAACCTAACCGTAACCCTCTAAACCAAACCCTAACTCTAACCCTAACCTTCACCCTAACCCTAAACTTACCTCTCACCCTAACCCTCACCCTAACCCTAACCCTAAACTTTCCCTAACGCTAACCCTAACATTAACCCTCACCCTCATACTAAACATCACTCTAACGCTAACCCTCACCCTAACCCTAACCCTAAGCCTCATCCTAACCCTACCCCTCAACTTAACCTTCACCCTCCCCTAATCCTCACCCTAACTCTAACCCTAACCCTTACCTAAACAAAACCCTCACCCACACCCTCAACTTAACCCTCACCATAACCCTTACCTCACCCTAAACCTAACTCTAACCCTCAGCCTAAACCTAACCCTCACCCTAACCCTAAACCTACCCCTCACGCTAACCCTCATCCGAACCCTCACCCTAAACCTAACCCTCACCCTAAACCTAACCCTAACCCTCAACCTCACTGTAACACTCACCGTCACCCTAACACTCAACCTAACCCAAACCCTCACCCACACCCTAACCATCACTCACCCGAACCCTAAACCTTACCCTAACCCTAAACCTCACCCTAAACATCACCCTAACCCTAACCTTCACCCTCACCCTCACCCTCACAATAAACATCAACTTAACCCTACATCTCAGCCTAACCCTAACCCTCTACCTGACCCTAAACCTCACCCTGACCCTCACCCTAACCCTAACCCTCACCGTAAACCTTACCCTTAACCTAACCCTCAACCTAAACCTAACCCTCACCCTAAACCTAACCCTCACACTAACCTTAACCCTAACCCTCACCCTCACCCTCTCAATACCCCTAACCCTAACCCTAATCTTAACACTGACCCTCACCCTCACCCTAACCCTAACCCTAACCCTTAACCTCACTCTCACCTTAACCCTCACATTCACCCTAAACCTCACCCTAACCCTACGCCTACCCCTCTCCCTAACCCTCACATTAACGCTAACCCTAACCCTAACCCCAACCCTAACCCTACCCCTAACTCTCAACCTCACACTAACCCTAAACCTAACCTTCACCCTCATCCTAACCCTAATCCTCACCCACACCCTAACCCTCAAACTCACCTGAAGCCTCTCCCTCACCCGAACCCTCATCCTCACCCTAAATCTCACCCTAAACATCACCCAAACCCTAACCCTCACCCTAACCCTAAACTTAACCCTCATCCTCACCCTAACCCTCACCCTAACCCTTATCCTCACCCTAACCCTAACCCTAACCCTAACCCTGACCCTAACCCTAACCCTAACCCTAACCCTAACCCTAACCCTGACCCTAACCCTGACCCTGACCCTGACCCTGACCCTGACCCTGACCCTGACCCTGACCCTGACCCTGACCCTGACCCTGAACCTAACCCTAACCCTAACCCTAACCCTGACCCTAACCCTAACCCTAACCCTAACCCTAACCCTAACCCTAACCCTAACCCTGACCCTAAGCCTAACCCTAACCCTAACCCTAACCCTAACCGTAACCCTCACTCTGACCCTCACGCTAACACTCACCCTAACCCTAACCCTAAACCTTATCCTCACCTTAACCCTCACCCTAACCCTTACCCTCATCCTTTCCCTAACCCTAACCCTCACCCTCACCCTAACCCTAACCCAAACAATAACCCTAATGATCATCCTAACCCTAACCCTCACACTCACCCAAACCCAAACCTTAACCGTAACCCTCACCTTCACCCTCAACCTAAACCTCAACCTCACCCTCATCCTAACCCTCACCCTCACCCTAAACATCAACCTAACCGTAACCCTCTAAACCAAACCCTAACTCTAACCCTAACCTTCACCCTAACCCTAAACTTACCTCTCACCCTAACCCTCACCCTAACCCTAACCCTAAACTTTCCCTAACGCTAACCCTAACATTAACCCTCACCCTCATACTAAACATCACTCTAACGCTAACCCTCACCCTAACCCTAACCCTAAGCCTCATCCTAACCCTACCCCTCAACTTAACCTTCACCCTCCCCTAATCCTCACCCTAACTCTAACCCTAACCCTTACCTAAACAAAACCCTCACCCACACCCTCAACTTAACCCTCACCATAACCCTTACCTCACCCTAAACCTAACTCTAACCCTCAGCCTAAACCTAACCCTCACCCTAACCCTAAACCTACCCCTCACGCTAACCCTCATCCGAACCCTCACCCTAAACCTAACCCTCACCCTAAACCTAACCCTAACCCTCAACCTCACTGTAACACTCACCGTCACCCTAACACTCAACCTAACCCAAACCCTCACCCACACCCTAACCATCACACTCACCCGAACCCTAAACCTTACCCTAACCCTAAACCTCACCCTAAACATCACCCTAACCCTAACCTTCACCCTCACCCTCACCCTCACAATAAACATCAACTTAACCCTACATCTCAGCCTAACCCTAACCCTCTACCTGACCCTAAACCTCACCCTGACCCTCACCCTAACCCTAACCCTAACCCTAACCCTCACCGTAAACCTTACCCTTAACCTAACCCTCAACCTAAACCTAACCCTCACCCTAAACCTAACCCTCACACTAACCTTAACCCTAACCCTCACCCTCACCCTCTCAATACCCCTAACCCTAACCCTAATCTTAACACTGACCCTCACCCTCACCCTAACCCTAACCCTAACCCTTAACCTCACTCTCACCTTAACCCTCACATTCACCCTAAACCTCACCCTAACCCTACGCCTACCCCTCTCCCTAACCCTCACATTAACGCTAACCCTAACCCTAACCCCAACCCTAACCCTACCCCTAACTCTCAACCTCACACTAACCCTAAACCTAACCTTCACCCTCATCCTAACCCTAATCCTCACCCACACCCTAACCCTCAAACTCACCTGAAGCCTCTCCCTCACCCGAACCCTCATCCTCACCCTAAATCTCACCTTAAACATCACCCAAACCCTAACCCTCACCCTAACCCTAAACTTAACCCTCATCCTCACCCTAACCCTCACCCTAACCCTTATCCTCACCCTAACCCTAACCCTAACCCTAACCCTAACCCTAACCCTAACCCTAACCCTAACCCTAACCCTAACCCTAACCCTGACCCTAACCCTAACCCTAACCCTAACCCTAACCCTAACCCTAACCCTAACCCTGACCCTAACCCTGACCCTGACCCTGACCCTGACCCTGACCCTGACCCTGACCCTGACCCTGACCCTGAACCTAACCCTAACCCTAACCCTAACCCTGACCCTAAGCCTAACCCTAACCCTAACCCTAACCCTAACCGTAACCCTCACTCTGACCCTCACGCTAACACTCACCCTAACCCTAACCCTAAACCTTATCCTCACCTTAACCCTCACCCTAACCCTTACCCTCATCCTTTCCCTAACCCTAACCCTCACCCTCACCCTAACCCTAACCCAAACAATAACCCTAATGATCATCCTAACCCTAACCCTCACACTCACCCAAACCCAAACCTTAACCGTAACCCTCACCTTCACCCTCAACCTAAACCTCAACCTCACCCTCATCCTAACCCTCACCCTCACCCTAAACATCAACCTAACCGTAACCCTCTAAACCAAACCCTAACTCTAACCCTAACCTTCACCCTAACCCTAAACTTACCTCTCACCCTAACCCTCACCCTAACCCTAACCCTAAACTTTCCCTAACGCTAACCCTAACATTAACCCTCACCCTCATACTAAACATCACTCTAACGCTAACCCTCACCCTAACCCTAACCCTAAGCCTCATCCTAACCCTACCCCTCAACTTAACCTTCACCCTCCCCTAATCCTCACCCTAACTCTAACCCTAACCCTTACCTAAACAAAACCCTCACCCACACCCTCAACTTAACCCTCACCATAACCCTTACCTCACCCTAAACCTAACTCTAACCCTCAGCCTAAACCTAACCCTCACCCTAACCCTAAACCTACCCCTCACGCTAACCCTCATCCGAACCCTCACCCTAAACCTAACCCTCACCCTAAACCTAACCCTAACCCTCAACCTCACTGTAACACTCACCGTCACCCTAACACTCAACCTAACCCAAACCCTCACCCACACCCTAACCATCACACTCACCCGAACCCTAAACCTTACCCTAACCCTAAACCTCACCCTAAACATCACCCTAACCCTAACCTTCACCCTCACCCTCACCCTCACAATAAACATCAACTTAACCCTACATCTCAGCCTAACCCTAACCCTCTACCTGACCCTAAACCTCACCCTGACCCTCACCCTAACCCTAACCCTAACCCTAACCCTCACCGTAAACCTTACCCTTAACCTAACCCTCAACCTAAACCTAACCCTCACCCTAAACCTAACCCTCACACTAACCTTAACCCTAACCCTCACCCTCACCCTCTCAATACCCCTAACCCTAACCCTAATCTTAACACTGACCCTCACCCTCACCCTAACCCTAACCCTAACCCTTAACCTCACTCTCACCTTAACCCTCACATTCACCCTAAACCTCACCCTAACCCTACGCCTACCCCTCTCCCTAACCCTCACATTAACGCTAACCCTAACCCTAACCCCAACCCTAACCCTACCCCTAACTCTCAACCTCACACTAACCCTAAACCTAACCTTCACCCTCATCCTAACCCTAATCCTCACCCACACCCTAACCCTCAAACTCACCTGAAGCCTCTCCCTCACCCGAACCCTCATCCTCACCCTAAATCTCACCCTAAACATCACCCAAACCCTAACCCTCACCCTAACCCTAAACTTAACCCTCATCCTCACCCTAACCCTCACCCTAACCCTTATCCTCACCCTAACCCTAACCCTAACCCTAACCCTAACCCTAACCCTAACCCTAACCCTAACCCTAACCCTGACCCTAACCCTAACCCTAACCCTAACCCTAACCCTAACCCTAACCCTGACCCTAACCCTGACCCTGACCCTGACCCTGACCCTGACCCTGACCCTGACCCTGACCCTGACCCTGAACCTAACCCTAACCCTAACCCTAACCCTGACCCTAACCCTAACCCTAACCCTAACCCTAACCCTAACCCTAACCCTAACCCTGACCCTAAGCCTAACCCTAACCCTAACCCTAACCCTAACCGTAACCCTCACTCTGACCCTCACGCTAACACTCACCCTAACCCTAACCCTAAACCTTATCCTCACCTTAACCCTCACCCTAACCCTTACCCTCATCCTTTCCCTAACCCTAACCCTCACCCTCACCCTAACCCTAACCCAAACAATAACCCTAATGATCATCCTAACCCTAACCCTCACACTCACCCAAACCCAAACCTTAACCGTAACCCTCACCTTCACCCTCAACCTAAACCTCAACCTCACCCTCATCCTAACCCTCACCCTCACCCTAAACATCAACCTAACCGTAACCCTCTAAACCAAACCCTAACTCTAACCCTAACCTTCACCCTAACCCTAAACTTACCTCTCACCCTAACCCTCACCCTAACCCTAACCCTAAACTTTCCCTAACGCTAACCCTAACATTAACCCTCACCCTCATACTAAACATCACTCTAACGCTAACCCTCACCCTAACCCTAACCCTAAGCCTCATCCTAACCCTACCCCTCAACTTAACCTTCACCCTCCCCTAATCCTCACCCTAACTCTAACCCTAACCCTTACCTAAACAAAACCCTCACCCACACCCTCAACTTAACCCTCACCATAACCCTTACCTCACCCTAAACCTAACTCTAACCCTCAGCCTAAACCTAACCCTCACCCTAACCCTAAACCTACCCCTCACGCTAACCCTCATCCGAACCCTCACCCTAAACCTAACCCTCACCCTAAACCTAACCCTAACCCTCAACCTCACTGTAACACTCACCGTCACCCTAACACTCAACCTAACCCAAACCCTCACCCACACCCTAACCATCACACTCACCCGAACCCTAAACCTTACCCTAACCCTAAACCTCACCCTAAACATCACCCTAACCCTAACCTTCACCCTCACCCTCACCCTCACAATAAACATCAACTTAACCCTACATCTCAGCCTAACCCTAACCCTCTACCTGACCCTAAACCTCACCCTGACCCTCACCCTAACCCTAACCCTAACCCTAACCCTCACCGTAAACCTTACCCTTAACCTAACCCTCAACCTAAACCTAACCCTCACCCTAAACCTAACCCTCACACTAACCTTAACCCTAACCCTCACCCTCACCCTCTCAATACCCCTAACCCTAACCCTAATCTTAACACTGACCCTCACCCTCACCCTAACCCTAACCCTAACCCTTAACCTCACTCTCACCTTAACCCTCACATTCACCCTAAACCTCACCCTAACCCTACGCCTACCCCTCTCCCTAACCCTCACATTAACGCTAACCCTAACCCTAACCCCAACCCTAACCCTACCCCTAACTCTCAACCTCACACTAACCCTAAACCTAACCTTCACCCTCATCCTAACCCTAATCCTCACCCACACCCTAACCCTCAAACTCACCTGAAGCCTCTCCCTCACCCGAACCCTCATCCTCACCCTAAATCTCACCCTAAACATCACCCAAACCCTAACCCTCACCCTAACCCTAAACTTAACCCTCATCCTCACCCTAACCCTCACCCTAACCCTTATCCTCACCCTAACCCTAACCCTAACCCTAACCCTAACCCTAACCCTAACCCTAACCCTAACCCTAACCCTAACCCTGACCCTAACCCTAACCCTAACCCTAACCCTAACCCTAACCCTAACCCTGACCCTAACCCTGACCCTGACCCTGACCCTGACCCTGACCCTGACCCTGACCCTGACCCTGACCCTGAACCTAACCCTAACCCTAACCCTAACCCTGACCCTAACCCTAACCCTAACCCTAACCCTAACCCTAACCCTAACCCTAACCCTGACCCTAAGCCTAACCCTAACCCTAACCCTAACCCTAACCGTAACCCTCACTCTGACCCTCACGCTAACACTCACCCTAACCCTAACCCTAAACCTTATCCTCACCTTAACCCTCACCCTAACCCTTACCCTCATCCTTTCCCTAACCCTAACCCTCACCCTCACCCTAACCCTAACCCAAACAATAACCCTAATGATCATCCTAACCCTAACCCTCACACTCACCCAAACCCAAACCTTAACCGTAACCCTCACCTTCACCCTCAACCTAAACCTCAACCTCACCCTCATCCTAACCCTCACCCTCACCCTAAACATCAACCTAACCGTAACCCTCTAAACCAAACCCTAACTCTAACCCTAACCTTCACCCTAACCCTAAACTTACCTCTCACCCTAACCCTCACCCTAACCCTAACCCTAAACTTTCCCTAACGCTAACCCTAACATTAACCCTCACCCTCATACTAAACATCACTCTAACGCTAACCCTCACCCTAACCCTAACCCTAAGCCTCATCCTAACCCTACCCCTCAACTTAACCTTCACCCTCCCCTAATCCTCACCCTAACTCTAACCCTAACCCTTACCTAAACAAAACCCTCACCCACACCCTCAACTTAACCCTCACCATAACCCTTACCTCACCCTAAACCTAACTCTAACCCTCAGCCTAAACCTAACCCTCACCCTAACCCTAAACCTACCCCTCACGCTAACCCTCATCCGAACCCTCACCCTAAACCTAACCCTCACCCTAAACCTAACCCTAACCCTCAACCTCACTGTAACACTCACCGTCACCCTAACACTCAACCTAACCCAAACCCTCACCCACACCCTAACCATCACTCACCCGAACCCTAAACCTTACCCTAACCCTAAACCTCACCCTAAACATCACCCTAACCCTAACCTTCACCCTCACCCTCACCCTCACAATAAACATCAACTTAACCCTACATCTCAGCCTAACCCTAACCCTCTACCTGACCCTAAACCTCACCCTGACCCTCACCCTAACCCTAACCCTAACCCTAACCCTCACCGTAAACCTTACCCTTAACCTAACCCTCAACCTAAACCTAACCCTCACCCTAAACCTAACCCTCACACTAACCTTAACCCTAACCCTCACCCTCACCCTCTCAATACCCCTAACCCTAACCCTAATCTTAACACTGACCCTCACCCTCACCCTAACCCTAACCCTAACCCTTAACCTCACTCTCACCTTAACCCTCACATTCACCCTAAACCTCACCCTAACCCTACGCCTACCCCTCTCCCTAACCCTCACATTAACGCTAACCCTAACCCTAACCCCAACCCTAACCCTACCCCTAACTCTCAACCTCACACTAACCCTAAACCTAACCTTCACCCTCATCCTAACCCTAATCCTCACCCACACCCTAACCCTCAAACTCACCTGAAGCCTCTCCCTCACCCGAACCCTCATCCTCACCCTAAATCTCACCCTAAACATCACCCAAACCCTAACCCTCACCCTAACCCTAAACTTAACCCTCATCCTCACCCTAACCCTCACCCTAACCCTTATCCTCACCCTAACCCTAACCCTAACCCTAACCCTAACCCTAACCCTAACCCTAACCCTAACCCTAACCCTAACCCTAACCCTGACCCTAACCCTAACCCTAACCCTAACCCTAACCCTAACCCTAACCCTGACCCTAACCCTGACCCTGACCCTGACCCTGACCCTGACCCTGACCCTGACCCTGACCCTGACCCTGAACCTAACCCTAACCCTAACCCTAACCCTGACCCTAACCCTAACCCTAACCCTAACCCTAACCCTAACCCTAACCCTAACCCTGACCCTAAGCCTAACCCTAACCCTAACCCTAACCCTAACCGTAACCCTCACTCTGACCCTCACGCTAACACTCACCCTAACCCTAACCCTAAACCTTATCCTCACCTTAACCCTCACCCTAACCCTTACCCTCATCCTTTCCCTAACCCTAACCCTCACCCTCACCCTAACCCTAACCCAAACAATAACCCTAATGATCATCCTAACCCTAACCCTCACACTCACCCAAACCCAAACCTTAACCGTAACCCTCACCTTCACCCTCAACCTAAACCTCAACCTCACCCTCATCCTAACCCTCACCCTCACCCTAAACATCAACCTAACCGTAACCCTCTAAACCAAACCCTAACTCTAACCCTAACCTTCACCCTAACCCTAAACTTACCTCTCACCCTAACCCTCACCCTAACCCTAACCCTAAACTTTCCCTAACGCTAACCCTAACATTAACCCTCACCCTCATACTAAACATCACTCTAACGCTAACCCTCACCCTAACCCTAACCCTAAGCCTCATCCTAACCCTACCCCTCAACTTAACCTTCACCCTCCCCTAATCCTCACCCTAACTCTAACCCTAACCCTTACCTAAACAAAACCCTCACCCACACCCTCAACTTAACCCTCACCATAACCCTTACCTCACCCTAAACCTAACTCTAACCCTCAGCCTAAACCTAACCCTCACCCTAACCCTAAACCTACCCCTCACGCTAACCCTCATCCGAACCCTCACCCTAAACCTAACCCTCACCCTAAACCTAACCCTAACCCTCAACCTCACTGTAACACTCACCGTCACCCTAACACTCAACCTAACCCAAACCCTCACCCACACCCTAACCATCACACTCACCCGAACCCTAAACCTTACCCTAACCCTAAACCTCACCCTAAACATCACCCTAACCCTAACCTTCACCCTCACCCTCACCCTCACAATAAACATCAACTTAACCCTACATCTCAGCCTAACCCTAACCCTCTACCTGACCCTAAACCTCACCCTGACCCTCACCCTAACCCTAACCCTAACCCTAACCCTCACCGTAAACCTTACCCTTAACCTAACCCTCAACCTAAACCTAACCCTCACCCTAAACCTAACCCTCACACTAACCTTAACCCTAACCCTCACCCTCACCCTCTCAATACCCCTAACCCTAACCCTAATCTTAACACTGACTCTCACCCTCACCCTAACCCTAACCCTAACCCTTAACCTCACTCTCACCTTAACCCTCACATTCACCCTAAACCTCACCCTAACCCTACGCCTACCCCTCTCCCTAACCCTCACATTAACGCTAACCCTAACCCTAACCCCAACCCTAACCCTACCCCTAACTCTCAACCTCACACTAACCCTAAACCTAACCTTCACCCTCATCCTAACCCTAATCCTCACCCACACCCTAACCCTCAAACTCACCTGAAGCCTCTCCCTCACCCGAACCCTCATCCTCACCCTAAATCTCACCCTAAACATCACCCAAACCCTAACCCTCACCCTAACCCTAAACTTAACCCTCATCCTCACCCTAACCCTCACCCTAACCCTTATCCTCACCCTAACCCTAACCCTAACCCTAACCCTAACCCTAACCCTAACCCTAACCCTAACCCTAACCCTAACCCTGACCCTAACCCTAACCCTAACCCTAACCCTAACCCTAACCCTAACCCTGACCCTAACCCTGACCCTGACCCTGACCCTGACCCTGACCCTGACCCTGACCCTGACCCTGAACCTAACCCTAACCCTAACCCTAACCCTGACCCTAACCCTAACCCTAACCCTAACCCTAACCCTAACCCTAACCCTGACCCTAAGCCTAACCCTAACCCTAACCCTAACCCTAACCGTAACCCTCACTCTGACCCTCACGCTAACACTCACCCTAACCCTAACCCTAAACCTTATCCTCACCTTAACCCTCACCCTAACCCTTACCCTCATCCTTTCCCTAACCCTAACCCTCACCCTCACCCTAACCCTAACCCAAACAATAACCCTAATGATCATCCTAACCCTAACCCTCACACTCACCCAAACCCAAACCTTAACCGTAACCCTCACCTTCACCCTCAACCTAACCCTCAACCTCACCCTCATCCTAACCCTCACCCTCACCCTAAACATCAACCTAACCGTAACCCTCTAAACCAAACCCTAACTCTAACCCTAACCTTCACCCTAACCCTAAACTTACCTCTCACCCTAACCCTCACCCTAACCCTAACCCTAAACTTTCCCTAACGCTAACCCTAACATTAACCCTCACCCTCATACTAAACATCACTCTAACGCTAACCCTCACCCTAACCCTAACCCTAAGCCTCATCCTAACCCTACCCCTCAACTTAACCTTCACCCTCCCCTAATCCTCACCCTAACTTTAACCCTAACCCTTACCTAAACAAAACCCTCACCCACACCCTCAACTTAACCCTCACCATAACCCTTACCTCACCCTAAACCTAACTCTAACCCTCAGCCTAAACCTAACCCTCACCCTAACCCTAAACCTACCCCTCACGCTAACCCTCATCCGAACCCTCACCCTAAACCTAACCCTCACCCTAAACCTAACCCTAACCCTCAACCTCACCGTAACACTCACCGTCACCCTAACACTCAACCTAACCCAAACCCTCACCCACACCCTAACCATCACACTCACCCGAACCCTAAACCTTACCCTAACCCTAAACCTCACCCTAAACATCACCCTAACCCTAACCTTCACCCTCACCCTCACCCTCACAATAAACATCAACTTAACCCTACATCTCAGCCTAACCCTAACCCTCTACCTGACCCTAAACCTCACCCTGACCCTCACCCTAACCCTAACCCTAACCCTAACCCTCACCGTAAACCTTACCCTTAACCTAACCCTCAACCTAAACCTAACCCTCACCCTAAACCTAACCCTCACACTAACCTTAACCCTAACCCTCACCCTCACCCTCTCAATACCCCTAACCCTAACCCTAATCTTAACACTGACCCTCACCCTCACCCTAACCCTAACCCTAACCCTTAACCTCACTCTCACCTTAACCCTCACATTCACCCTAAACCTCACCCTAACCCTACGCCTACCCCTCTCCCTAACCCTCACATTAACGCTAACCCTAACCCTAACCCCAACCCTAACCCTACCCCTAACTCTCAACCTCACACTAACCCTAAACCTAACCTTCACCCTCACCCTAACCCTAATCCTCACCCACACCCTAACCCTCAAACTCACCTGAAGCCTCTCCCTCACCCGAACCCTCATCCTCACCCTAAATCTCACCCTAAACATCACCCAAACCCTAACCCTCACCCTAACCCTAAACTTAACCCTCATCCTCACCCTAACCCTCACCCTAACCCTTATCCTCACCCTAACCCTAACCCTAACCCTAACCCTAACCCTAACCCTAACCTTAACCATAACCTTCACCCTCACCCTCACCCTAAAACTAAACCTAACCCTAACCCTCACCCTCACCCTCTCCCTCACGCTCACCCTAACCTTCACCCTCACCCTAAATATCACCCTAACCCTAACCCTCACCCTAATCCTACACCTCAACCTAATCCTCACCCTCCCCTAACACTCACTCTAACCCTAATCCTCACCCTAACCCTAACGCTCACAATAACCCTAACCCTCACCCTCACTTTCACCCTCACTCTCAGCGTAACACTAACCCTAACCCTAATCCTAACCCTAACCCTAAACCTCACCCTAACCCTAACCCAAACCATCACCCTCAACCTCACCCTCCCCCGCACCCTCAACCTAACCCTCACCCTCACACTCACCCTCACACTAACCCTCAAACTTACCTTAAATATTTCCCTAAACCTAACCCTCACCCTAACCCTAACGCTAAACCTAAACCTCACCCTCACCCTAACCCTAACCCTAACCCTTATCCTCACACTAACCCTAACCCTAACCCTAACCTTCACCCTAACCCTATCCCGACACCTCAACCTAATTCTCACCCTAACCCTAACCCTAACCCTAACCCTCACCCTAATCCTAACCCTAAACATAACCCTCACCCTCACCCTAACCCTCACCGTCACCCTAACACTCACCCTAACCCTAACACTCAACCACACCCTAACCTTCACCCTCACCTGAACCCTCACACTCACGCGAACACTAACCCTCACCCTAAAACTCACCCTCACAATAAACATCAACCTAACCCTAACTCTCACCCTAACACTAACCTTAACCCTCACCCTAACCCTAACCCTCAACCTAACCCTAACCCTCATCCTGACCCTCATCCTACCCCTAACCCTAACCCTCACCCTAAACTTACCCTAACACTAAACCTCACCTTAAACCTAACCCTAACCCTAACACTAACCCTCACACTAAACCTAACCCTAACACTCACCCTCACCCTCAACCTCACTCTCATCCTATCCCTAACCTTAATCGTAATGCTAACCCTAATCCTCAACATCACACTAACCTAACCCTGACCCTCACCCTAACCCTAACCCTAAACCTCACGCTCACCCAAACCTACACCCTCCCCTTAACCCTCACCCTCACACTAACCCTAAACCTAACCCTCACCCTCACCCTCTCCCTCACCCTAACCCTCACCCTAACCTTAACCCCCCACCATAACCCTAACCCTAACCCTCATCATCACCCTAACCTTAACTCTAACCCTAACCCTGACCCTAATCCTCACACTAACACTCACGCAAATCCTAACCCTCTCTCTCACCTTAACCTTCACCCTAATGTTTACCCTCACCCTAACCTTAATCCTAACCCTCACACTAAACCTAACCCTTTGTTTAGGTAAGGGTTAGGGTTAGGGTTAGTGTGAGTATTAGGGTTAAGGTTAGGGATAGGGTGAGGGTTAGGGTTAGGTTTTGGTAGAAGGTGAGGGTTAGGGTAATGTTTAGGCTGAAGGTGAGTGTTAGTGTGAAGGTGAGCTTTCGGGTGAGGGTTAGGTTTACGGTTAGAGTTAGGGTGAGGGCAAGTATGAGGGTGAGAATTTGGGTTAGGTTTAGGGTGAGGGTTAGGGTTAGGGTTAGGGTTAGGGTGAAGTTGAGGTTTAGGATTAGGGTTAGGGTTAGGGTGAGAGTGAAGGTGAGGGTGAGGGTGAGGGTGAGGTTTCGGGTTAGGGTTAGGTTTATGGTGAGGATGAGAGTGAGGGTTAGGGTTAGGATTAGGATTAGGGTTAGGGTTAGGCTGAGGGTGGGAGTGAGGGTGAGGGGGAGGGTTAGGGTTAAGGTTAGTGTTTGGGTTAGGGGTAGGGTTAGGGTTAGAGTTAGGGTGAGGGTGTGGGTGAGGGTGAGGGATAAGGTTAGGTTTAGGTTTTGGGTGAGGGTGAGGATTAGGGTTATGATTAGGGGTAGGGGTAGGGTTAGGGATAGGGTTAGGCTGAGGGTGAAGGTGAGATTCAGGGTTAGGGTTAGGTTGAGGTTTAAGTTTAGGGTGAGGGCTAGTATGAGGGTGAGGGTTAGGGTGAGGGTGAGGATGAGTGTGAGGGTTAGGGTTAGGGTGAGTGTTAGGTTTTGGCTACCGTGATGGTTGGATTAGAGTGATGTTTAGGGTGAGGGTGAAGGTTAGGGTGAGGGTGAGGGTTCGGGTGAGTGTTAGGGTTAGGGTGAGAGTTAGGGGAAAGGATAAGTTGAGGGTGAGGGTTAGGGTTAGTGTTAGGGTGATGTTTATAGTTAGTGTGAGGGTTAGGGTGAGCGTGAAGGTAAGGTTTAGGTTAAGGGTTAGTGTGAAGGGTAAGTTTAGGGTGATTCTGAGGGCTAGGGTTAGGGTGATGTTTAGGATAAGGTTGAGGGTTAGGGTGAGGGTTCGTGTTCGGGTGCGGGTTAGGGTTACATTTAGAGTTAGGGTTAGGGCTAGGGTGAGGGTGAGGGTTAGTGTTAGGGTTAGGATTAGGGTTAGGGTAAGGGTTATGCTTAGGGTGAGGGTGAGGGTGAGCATTAGGGTGAAGGTTCGGGTAAGGGTTCTGGTGAGGGTTAGGGTTACGGTTAGTGTGAGGATTAGGGTGAGGTTTAGGGTTAGGGTGAGTGTGAGCTTAAGTGGAGGTTTAGTGTTAGGTTTAGGGTTAGGGTGAGGGTTAGGGTCAGGGTGAGAGTTAGAGTTAGGCTTAGGTTGAGGTTTAGGATCAGGGTGAGTGCTAGGGTTAGGGTGAGTGTTAGGGTTAGGGTGAGGGTTAGGTTTAGGATTAAGGTTAGGGTGAGAGCTTGGGTGAATGTGAGGGTTAGTGTGAGGGTGAGGGAAAGATTGAGGCTTAGGGTGAGGGTTAGGGTTAGGGTGAGTTTTAGGCTGAGGGGTAGGGTTAGGGTTAGTTTCGGCTGAGTATGAGAATGAGGATTAGGTTTAGGATAAGTATTAGGTTTAGGGTTAGGCTGAGGTTGAGGGAGAGGCGGAGGGTTAGGGTTAGGGTTAGGGTGAGGTTTAGGGTTAGGTTTAGTGTTAGGGTTATTGTTAGGGTTAGGGGGAGGAGGAGGAGGAAGGGGATGTTTAGGGTTATGGTTAGTTTTAGGGTGAGGTTGAGAGTCATGGTTAGTGTTAGGATTAGGATTAGGGTTAGTGTTAGGCCGAGGGTGAGGGGAAGGGGGAGGGGGAAGGTTAGGGTGACATTGAGGGTTAGGGTGAGGGTTAGGGTTAGGGTTAGGGTTAGGGTTAGTGTAAGGCTTAGGGTTAGGGTTAGAGTTAGGGTTAGGGTGAGGTTTAGGGTTAGGTTTAGTGTTAGGGTTAGGGTTAGAGTTAAGGTTAGGATGAGGGTTAGTGTTAAGCTTAGGGTTAGGGTTAGGGTGAGAGTAAGGTTTAGGGTGAGGTTTAGGGTGAGGGTGCGGTTTAGGGTTAACGTTAGGGTTAGGGTGAGTGTTAGGGTGAGGGTTAGGTTTAGGGTTACGGTTAGGGTAAGAGTGAAGTTTAGGATTAGGATTAGGGTGAGGGCTAGGGTTAGGGTGAGTATTAGGGTTGGGTTATGGTTAGAGTTAGGGTGAGGTGAGGGTGAGGGTTAGGGTTAAGATTAGGGTTAGGTTAGGGTTAGACTTAGGGTGAGGATGAGGGTGAGGGTGTGGGTTTGGGTTAGGGTGAGGGTTAGGGTTAGAGTTACAGTTAGGGTGAATGTGAGGGAGGGTTAGGTTTGGGTGAGGGTTAGAGTTATAATGAGAGTTAGGGTTGAGTACGGGTTAGAGTTTGTGTTAGGGTGAGGGTGAGGGTTAGGTTTAGGATTAGGGTTAGGGTTAGGGTTAGACTGAGATTGAGGTTGAGGGTTAGGGTGACGGTTAGGTTTAGGGTTAGGTCTAGGTTTAGGGTGAGGGTTAGGTTTAGGGTTAGGGTTAGGCTTAAAATTAGGTTGAGGGTGAGGGTGAGGGTTAGGGTTAGGATTAGGTTTAGGGTTAGGTTTAGGCTGAGGGTGAGGGTGAGGGTGAGGGTTAGGGTTAGTGTTGGGGTGAGGATTCGTGTGAGGATTAGATTTAGGGTTAGTTTGAGGGTTATGGTGAGGGTTATGATTAGGGTGAGGGTCAGGGTGAGGGTAAGTGTTAACGTGAGGTTTAGTTTGAGGGTGAGGGATAGCGTTAAGTTTAGGGTGAGAAGTAGTGTGAGGGTTAGGGTGAGGGTCAGCGTTAAGTTGAGGTTTAGGGTTAGGGTTAGGGTTAGGGTGATGTTTAGGGTCAGGGTGAGGGTTAGGGCTAGGGTTAGGGGAGGGTTAGGTTTAGGGGTACGGTTAGGGTGAGGGCTAGGATGAGGGTGAGGTTTAGGGTTAGGGTTACTGTTAGGGATAGGGTGAGGATTAGGGTTAGGGTTATGGTTAGGATGAGAGTTAGGCTGAGAGGTAGGGTTAGGGTTAGGGTGAGGGTTAGGTTTAGTGTGAGAGTTAGGGCTAGGTTTAATATTAGTGTTAGGGTGAGGGTTAGGGTTAGGGTTAGGGTTATTCCTATTGTTAGGGTTAGGTTGCGGCTGAAGGTGAGGGTAAGGGTGAGGGTGAGGGTGAGGTTTAGGCTTAGGGTTAGGTTTAGGGTGAGGGTAGTGAGGGTGATGGGGAGGGTTAGGGTTAGGGTTGGGGTTAGGATGAGGGTTAGGGTTAGGGTTATTTTTAGTGTTAGGTTGTGGTGGAGGGGGAGGGGGAGCGGGAGAGGGAGGGGCAGATTTAGGGTTAGGGTTAGGTTTAGTTTGAGGATGAGAGTGAGTGTTAGGTTTAGGATTAGGATTACGGTTAGGGTTAGACTGAGGTTGTGGGGGAGTGGGAGGGGGAGGGTTAGGTTTAGGGTTAGGGTTATGGTGAGGGTGTGGGTTCGGGTTAGTGTGAGTGTTAGGGTTAGAGTTAAGGTGAGGGATAAGTTTAGGGTGAGGGTGTGGGTTCGGGTTAGTGTGAGTGTTAGGGTTAGGGTTAGGATGAGGGAAAAGTTTAGGGTGAGGTTGTGGGTTCAGGTTAGTGTGAGTGTTAGGGTTAGGGTTAGGGTGACGGAAAAGTTTAGGGTGAGGGTTAGGGTGAGCATGAGTATTAGGCTTAAGATTAGGGTTAGGATTAAAGTGTTGTTGAGGGTGAGGGTTAGGGTTATTTTGAGGTTTACTGTTAGGGTGAAGGTTAGTGTTACGGTTAGAGTTAGGATGAGGGTGTGGGTGAGTGTGAGTGTTAGGGTTAGGTTTAGGGTTTGGGTGAGGCTGAGGGTGAGGTTTAGTGTTAGGTTTAGTGTTAGGGTTAGAGTTAGAGTTAGTCTGAGGATGAGGGTGAGGTTGAGGTCTAGGGTTAGGGTTAAGATTAGGTTTAGTGTTAGGGTTAGAGTTAGAGTTAGGCTGAGGGTGATTGTGAGGTTGAGGTTTAAGGTTAGGGTTAGAGTTAGGGTGAGCACTAGGGTGAGGGTGAGGGTTAGGGTTAGGGTTAGGGACAGGGTGAGATTTAATATTAGGTTTAATGTTAGTGTGAGGGTAAGGGTTAGGGTGAGGCTTAGGGTTAGGTTTAGGTTTAGGGTGAGGGTGAGGGTTAGGGTTAGTGTGAGGATTAAGGTTAGTATTAGGGTAAGGGTGAGGGGTAAGGGTTAGGGTGAGGGTTTGTGTGAGGGGGAGGGTTAGGGATAGGGTTAGGATTAGTGTGTGGGTGAGGGTGAGGTTTAGGTTTAGGGGGCGGGTTAGGGTTATGGTTAGGGTTAGGGTGAGGGTGTGGGTGAGGGTGAGGCTTAGGGATAAGACTAGGGTTAGGGTGATGGTGAGGTTGAGGGTTATGTATAGGGTTAGGCTTACGGTTAGGGTGAGGGCTAGGGTTAGGATTGGGGTTAGGGTTAGAGTTAGGGTGACGGTGAGGTTGAGGGTGAACGTAAGGGTTATTTTGAGCTTTAGTTTGAGGGTTCGGTTAGGGTTAGGGTGATGGTTAGGTTTAGGATGAGGGTTAGATTTAGAGTTAGGGTTAGGGTGAGGGTTAGGTTAAGGTTAGGGTTAGGGTGAGGGTTAGCCTGAGGGTTAAGTTTAGGATTACTGTTAGGGTTAGGGTTAGGCTTAGGGTGAGTTTGAGGGCTAGGGTGAGGGTGAGGGTTAGGGTTAGGTTTAAGGTGAGGGTTAAGGTTAGGGTGAGGGATAGGGTGACAGTGAGGGTTAGGTTTAGGTTGCGGGTGAGGTTGGGGGTTAGTGTTTGGATTAGGGTTAGGGCTAGGATTAGGCTGAGGGTTAGCGTGAGGGTGATGGTGAGGGTTAGTGTTAGTGTTAGGGTGAGGGTTAGTTTTATTGTGAGTGTTAGGGTGAGGATTTGGGTAAGGGTTAGGTGAGGGTGAGGGTTAGGGTTAGGGTTTGGGTTAGGGTGAGGGTTATGGTTAGGGTTAGGGTTAAGTTTATGGTTAGGTTTAGGGTGGGAGTTAGGGTTAATGTTAGGGTTAGGTTTAGGGTAAGGGCTAGGGTGAGGGTGAGGGTTAGGGTTAGGGTGAGGTTTACGGTTAGGTTGACGGTTAGGGTTAGGGTTAGGATTAGGGTTAGTGTGTGGGCTAGGGTGAGGGTGAGGGTTAGGATTAGGCTTAGGGTTAGGGTGAGGTTCATGGTTAGGTTTAGGGTTAGGTGACGGGTAGGGTTAGGGATAGAGTGAGGGTTAGGTTTAGTGTGAAGGTTATGGTTAGGGATAGGTTAGGGTGAGGGTAAGGGTTAGGATGAAGGTAGGGTGAGAGTGAGGTTTAGGGTAAGCATGAGTGTTAGGGTGAGGGTTAGAGCGAGGGTTAAAGTTAGGGTTAGGGTGATGTTTAGGGTTCGTATTAGTGTTAGGGTGAGGGTTAGGTTGAGGGGTATAGTTAGGGTTAGGGTGAGGGTTAGGATTGCTGTGAGGATTAGGGTTAGGTTTAGGAGTAGAGTGAGGGTAAGGGTTAGGGTGAGGTTTAGGGTGAGGTTTAGGTTTAGGGTTAGAGTTAGGTTAGGTTGAGATTTAGGGTGAGTTTTAGAGTTAGGGTGAGGGTGAGGTGAGGAATAGGGTTACAATTAGGGTTAGGGTTAGGGTTAGGCTGAGGGTGAGGTTTAGGGTTTAGTTTAGGGTTAGGTTTAGGGTGAGGTTTCGGGTTAATGTTAGGGTTAGGTTTAGGGTAAGGGTTAGGGTTAAGGTGAGGGTTAGGGTTAGGTTTAAGGTTAGGGTGAGGTTGAGGGTTAGGGTTGGGGTTACGGTTAGGGTGAGGGTGAGGTTGAGGCTTAAGGTTAGGATTACGTTTTGGGTTAGGGTTAGGCTGAGGGTGAGGGTGAGGTTTAGGTTTAGGTTTAAGTTTAGGTTGAGTGTTAGGGTGAGGGGTAGGTTTACAGTTAGGGTGAGGGTGAGGGTTAGGGTTAGGTTGAGTGTTAGGGTGAAGGGTTGGGTTAGGGTAAGTGTGAGCCTTAGTGTTAGTGTGAGGGTTAGGGTTAGGGTTACGGTTAGGGTTACTGTGAGCGTAAGGGTAAGGCTGAGGGTTAGGATGAGGGTGAGAGTTAGGGACAGGGTTAGGGTGAGGGTGACTGTTAGGGTGAGGATGATGGTTAGGTTGAGGGTTAGGGTTAGGGTGAGGGTTAGGGTTATTTGTAGGGTTAGGTTGAGGGTGAGGGTTAGGTTTAGGTTAAGGATTAGGGTGAGGGGTAGGGTCAGGGTTAGGGTTAGGGTTTTGGTTAGGGTTAATGTGATGGTGAGGGATAGGGTTAGGGTTAGGGTGAATGTGAGGGTGAGTTTTAGGGATAGGTTTAGTGTTAGGGTGAGGGTGAGTATTAGGTTTAGGATTAGAGTTAGGGTTAGGGTTAGGGTTAGGGGAGGGTTAGTGTGAGGGTTAAGGTTAGGATTAGGTTTAGGGTTAGGGTGAGGGTAATGGTTAGGGTGAGGGTTAGAGTGAGGGTGAGGGTTAGGTTAAGGTTTAGGTTTAGGATTAAGGTCATGGTGAGGGTGAGGGTTAATGTTAGTGTGAGGGTTAGGCTGAGGGGTAGGGTTAGGGTTAGGGTGAGGGTAGGGTTGAGGGTTTTGGTTACGTGAGGGTTAGGTTTAGGGTTAGGGAGAGGATTAGGTTTTGGGTGAGGGTTAGGGTGAGGGTAAGTGTTAGGGTTTGGGTGTGGGTTAGTATTAGAGTGGAGCTGAGGGCGAGGGTTTGATTAGGTAAGGGTTAGGATTAGGGTTAGGGTGAGGGTAAGGGTTAGGTTGAGGGCTAGGATGAAGGTGAGTTTAAGGGTTAGCGTGCGTGTTAGGGTTTCGGTTAGGGTGAGGGTTAAGATGAGGCTGAGGATCAGGGTGAGGATAGAGTTAGGGTGAGGGTTAGCGTTAGGGTTAGGGTTAGGGTGAGGGCTAGGTTGAGGGTGAGGCTTAAGGTGAGGATGAGGGTGAGGGTGCGTGTTGGGGTGTGGGTTAGGGTTAGGGTTAGGGTCAGGGTTACAATTAGGGTGAGGGATAGGGTAAGTTTTAGGGTGAGGTTGAGGCTGAGGCTGAGTTTTAAAGTGAGGGTGAGGGTGAGGGTGAGGGTGAGGGTTAGGGATCGGATTAGGTTTAAGTTGAGGGTGAGTTTGAGGTTTAGAGTTAGGCTGAGGGTGCAGGTTAGGGTTAGTTTTAGGTTGAGAGTTAGAGTTAGGGTTAGGGTGAGAGTGAGGGTTAGTGTTAGAGTTAGTGTGAGGGTTAGGGTGAGGATGAGGTTAAGGTTTAGGTTGAGGGTTCGGGTGAGGGGGAGGGTTAGGGTTAGGGTTAGGGTTAGAGTGAGGGTTACCTTGAGGGTTAGGGTTAGGCTGAGGGTGAGCGTCAGGGTGAGGGTGAGTGTTAGTGTTAGGGTTAGGCTGAGGTTTAGGTTTATTGTGAGGGTTAGGGTGAGGATGACGGTAAGGATTACATTGAGGGTTAGGGTGGGGGGGAGGTTTAGGGTTAGGATTAGATTTAGGGTGAGGCTTAGGGTTAGGGTTAAGTTTAGGTTTAGGTATAGGGTGAGGGTTAGGTTTAATGTTAGGGTTAGGTTTAGGGTAATGGTTAGTGTTAGGTTTCGGTTTAGCATTAGGGTGAGGGGTAGGGTTAGGATTAGTGTGAGCCTTACTGTTAGTGTGAGGGTTAGGGTTAGGTTTAGGGTTACCATGAGGGTAAGGGTAAGGGTGAGGGTTAGGATGAGGGTGAGGTTTAGGGATAGGGTTAGGGCGA
Source organism: Dipodomys spectabilis (assembly GCF_019054845.1). NCBI lineage: Eukaryota > Metazoa > Chordata > Mammalia > Rodentia > Heteromyidae > Dipodomys > Dipodomys spectabilis. Next base: position 64,684 of record NW_024871467.1, read on the forward strand.
GGGTGAGTGTTAGGGTAAGGATGAGGGTTAGGTTTAGGGTTAGGGTGAGGGTTTGGGCTAGGATGAGGGTTAGGGTTAGGTTTAGTGTTATGGTGAGGGTGAGGATTTTGGTTAGGTTAAGTGTTAGGGTGAGGGGTAGGGTGAGGGGTAGGGTTAGGGTTTTGGTTAGGGTAGGGTGAGGGTGAGGGTTAGGTTATGGTTAGGGTGAGTGTGTGGGTGTTTTAGGGATAGGTTTTAGGTTAGGGTGTGGGTGAGGGTTAGGTTTAGGATTGGTGTTATGGTTAGGCTTAGGCTTAGCGTTAAGGTGAATGTTAGGATTAGGGTTAGCTTGAGGGTTAGTTTTAGGGTTAGGGTGCTGGTTAGGGTTAGGGTGATGTTTAGTGTGAGGGTGAGTTTTAGCGTGAAGGTGCGTGTTCGGGTGAGGTTTAGGGTTTGGGTGAGGGTCAGGGTGAGTGTTAGGGTGAGGGAGAGGGTTAGGGTTAGGTTTAGGGTTGTTGTTAGGGTTAGGGTTTGGTTGAGTGTTAGGGTTAGGGTTATGGTTAGGGTTAGGGTAGGGTGAGGGTAAGGTTTAGGGTGAGGGTTAGGAATAGGCTGAGGGTGAGGATGAGGATGAGGGTTTAGGGTTGAGTGTAAGGGTTAGGGTTAGGTTTAGGATGAGGGTTAGGGTGAGGTGTAGGATTAGGGTTAAGGTGAGGGTGAGGGCTAGGGTGAGGGTTAGGCTTAGGGTTAGGGTGAGTGTTAGGGTTAGTGTTAGGTTTAGGATGAGGGTTAGGGCGAGTGGTAGGGTTAGGGTTAGTGTGAGGGGTAAGGTTAGTGTGAGGGTTAGGGTTAGGGTTAGGGTTACCGTGAGGGTAAGTGTAATTGTGAGGGTTAGGATGAGGGTGAGCTTTAGGGTTAGTTAGGTTTAGGGTATGGGTTAGGCTGAGGGCTAGGGTGAGGGTTACTATTAGGCTCAGGGTGAGGGTGAGGGTGAGGTTTAGGGTTGGGTCTAAAATTAGTGTGTTAGGGTTAGGGTTAAGTTTAGGATGAGGTTTAGGGTGAGAGTTAGGATTAGGGTTAGGTTGAGGGTGAGGGTGAGGGTGAGGGTGAGGTTTAGGGTGAGGGTGCGGGTTAGGGTTAGGTTTAGGGTGAGGGTAAGGATTAAGGTGAGGTTTAGGGAGAGGTTTAGGGTTAGAGTTCGAGTTAGGGTTAGGTTGAGTGTTCCAGTGAGTTTTACAGTTAGGGTGAGGGTGAGGGTTAGGGTTAGGGTTAGGATTAGTGTTAAATTTAGTGTTTGGGTGAGTGTTAGGGTTAGGGCGAGGGTTAGGGTAGGGTGAAGGTAAGGTTTAGGGTTAGGGCTAGGGTTAGGCTGAGGGTGAGGGTGAGGGTGAGGGTTAAGGTTAGGTTGAGGGTAAGGGTGAGTGTAAGGGTTAAGGTTAGGGTTAGGATGAGGTTTATTGTGAAGTGTAGGATTAATGTTAAGGGTGAGGGTGAGGGTGATTTTGAGGGTGAGGTTTAGGGTTAGGCTTAGGATTAGTGTGTTTTAGGGTTAGGTTTAGGGTTAGGATGAGGTTTAGGGTGAGGGGTAGGGTTAGGGTTAGGTTGAGGGTAAGGGTGAGGGTGTTGTTTAGGGTTAGGGTGAGGGTTAGGGTTAGGATTAGGGTTAGGGTTAGGGGGAGTGTGAGGGCTAGGGTTATGTTTAGGATGATGGTTAGTGTGAGGGGTAGGGTTAGGGTTAGGGTTAGGTTGAGGATTAGGGTTAGGTTTAGGCTTAGGCTGAGGGTAGGGTGAGGGTGAGGGTGAGGGTGAGGGTTAGGGTGTCGGTGAGGGTTAGGGTAGGATGAGGGTTAAGATGAGGGTGAGGGTTAGGGTGAGGGTGAGCGTTAGGGTTAGGGTTAGAGTTAGGGTTAGGGGGAGTGTGAGGGCTAGGGTTATGTTTAGGATGATGGTTAGTGTGAGGGGTAGGGTTAGGGTTAGGGTTAGGCTGAGGATTAGGGTTAGGTTTAGGCTTAGGCTGAGGGTAGGGTGAGGGTGAGGGTGAGGGTAAGGGTTAGGGTGTCGGTGAGGGTTAGGGTAGGATGAGGGTTAAGATGACGGTGAGGGTTAGGGTGAGGGTGAGGGTTAGGGTTAGGGTTAGGGTTCTGGTTAGGCTTAGGGTGATGTTTAGGGTGAGGCTGAGCGTTTGTGTGAGGGTGAGGGTTAGGGTGTGGGTGACGGTTAGGGTGAGGGTGAGTGTGAGGGTGAGGGTGAGGCTTAGGGTTAGGTTTAGGGTTAGTGTTATGGTTAGGGTTAGGGTTAGGGTAGGTTGAGGGTAAGGTTTAGGGTGAGGGTTAGGGTTAGGCTGAGGGTGAGGTTGAGGGTGAGGGTTAGGGTTATGTTTAGGGTTAGGGTGAGTGTAAGGGTTGGGGTTAGGGTTAGGATGAGGGTTAGGTTGAGGTGTGGGATTAGGGTTAGGGTTAGGTTTAGGGTTAGGGTTAGGGTGAGTGTTAGGGTGAGTGTTAGGTTTAGGATGAGGTTTAGGGCGAGGGGTAGGGTTAGGGTTAGTGTGTGGTGTAGGGTTAGAGTGAGGGTTAGGGTTAGTGTTAGGGTTACCGTGAGTTTAAGTGAAATGGTGAGGTTTAGTATGATGGTGAGGGTTAGGGTTAGGTTTAGGGTTAGGGTGAGGCGTAGGGTGAGGTTTAGGATTAGGGTTATCTTTAGGGTAGGGTGAAGGTTAGGGTTAGGCTTAAGGTTAGTGTCAGGGTGAGGGTTAGGGTTATTGTTAGGGTTAGGGGTTGGTTGAGTGTTAAGGTGAGGGTTTGGGTTATGGTTAGGGTTAAGGTGAACATGAGGGTTAGGGTGAGGCTTAGTGTTAGTTTTAGGGATAGGTTTGGGTTAGGCTGCGGGCTAGGGTGAGGGTGAAGGTTAGGGTGAGGGTGAGGGTGAGGGATAAGGTGTCGGTGAGGGTTAGGGTAGTTGTGAGGGTTAGGGTGAGGTTTAGTGTTAGGCTGAGTTTGAGGGTGAGGGTGAGGTTTAGTGTTAGGTTTAGGATTACTTTGAGTGCTAGGGTTAGAGTTAGGTTTAGGATGAGGTTTAGGGTGGTTAGGGTTAGGGTTAGGTTGAGGGTGAGGGTGAGGGTGAGGTTTAGGGTTAAGGTGGGGGTTAGGGTTAGGGTAAGGGTGAGGGTGAGGGTTAGGGTTAGGTTTAGGATGAGGATTAGGATGATGGGTAGGATTAGGGTTAGTGTGAGTGTTAGGGCTAGTTTGAGGGTTAGGTTTAGGGTTAGGCTTCGGGTGAGGTTTAGGGTTAGGGTTAGGCTGAGGGTAGGGTGAGGGTGAGCGTTAGGGTGAGGGTAAGGGTGAGCGTGAGGGTTAGGCTGTCGGTGAGGGTTAGGGTAGGGTGAGGGTTAGGGTGACGGTGAGGGTTAGGGTGAGGGTTAGGGTTAGGGTTAGGGTGAGGGTTAGTTTTACGGTTAGGGTGAAGATGAGGGTTCAGTTTAGGATTAGTGTTAGGGTTAGGGTTAGGCTTAGGTTGAGGTTGAGGGGAAGGGTGAGGGTTTGGGTTCGGGTTAGGGTGAGAGTGAGGTTTACGGTAAGGGGTAGTGTTAGGATGAAGAGTAGGGTTAGGGTTAGGGTGAGGGTGAGTGTTTCGGTTATGTAAGGATTAGGTTTAGGGTTACGGACAGGATTAGGGTTTGGGTGAGAGTTAGGGTGAGGGTAAGTATTAGGGCTTGGGTGAGGGTTTGGATTAAGGTGATGCTGAGGGTGAGGGTTTTGTTTAGGTAGGAATTAGGGTTAGGGTAAGGGTTAGGGTTAGATTTAGGTATAGGTTGAGGGTTAGCGTGAGGGGTAGTGTTAGGGTTAGGGTGAGGGTTAGGGTTAGTGTGTGGGTTAGGTTTAGGGATAGGATTATGGTTAGGGTGAGGGTAAGGGTAGGGTGAGGGTAGGATGAGGGTGAGGCTTAGGGTTAACGTTAGGGTTGGGGTGTCGGTTAGGGTGAGGGTTAGGGTTAGGTTTAGGGTGAAGGTGAGGGTGACGGTTAGGGTTAAGGTGAGGATGAGAGTTAGGTTTATGGTTAGCTTTAGGATGAGCGTTAGGATTAGGGTGAGGGTTAGGGTTAGGTTTAGTGTTAGGGTGAGGGTTAGGGTTAGGGTTTGAGTAAGGGTGAGGGTGAGGCTGAAGCTTAGAATTAGGATTAGGGTTTGAGTTAGGGTTAGGCTGAGGGTGAGGGCTAGGGTTAGGGTTAGCGTGAGCGTTAGGGTTAGGGTTAGGTTTAGGTTGAGTGTTAGGGTTAGGTTGAATGTTAGGGTGAGGTTTAGAGTTAGGGTGAGGGTTAGGGTTAGGGTTAGGTTAGGTTGAGGGTTAGGTTTAGGGTGAGAGTTAGAGTTAGGGTTAGGCTGCGGGTGAGGGTTAGTGTTAGGGTTAGGGTGAAGGTTAGGGTGAGGATGAGGGTAAGGTTTAGTTTGAGGGTTAGGGTGAGGGGGAGGTTTAGTGTTAAGGTTAATGTTAGGGTGAGGGTTAGGGTGAGGGTGAGGTTTAGGGTTTGTGTAAGGGTTAGGGAAGGGTGAGGGTTATGTTTAGGATTAGGGTTAGGGTTAGGGTTAGGCTAAGGGTGCGGGTGAGGGGAAGGGTGAGGGTTTGGGTGAGGGTTAGGTTTGGGTGTCGGTGTGGGTTAGGGTAGCGTGAGGGTTAGGGTGACGGTGAGGTTTAGGCTGAGCGCTAGGGTGAGGATGTTGAAGGTGAGGGTGAGGGTTAGGGTTAGGGTTAGGGTGAAGGTTAGTGTTAGGGTGAGGGTTAAAATGAGGCTGAGGGTTAGGGTGAGGTTTAGAGTTAGGGTGAGTGTTAGGTCTAGGGTTAGGGTGAGGGTGAGGGCTAGGTTGAGGGTGAGTGTTAGGTTGAGGGTGAGGGTGAGGGTGAAGTTTAGGGTGTGGGTTAGGGTTAGGGTTAGGGTCTGGGTTACGGTTAAAATGAGGGTTAGGTTGGGATTAGGTGGAGGTTGAGGCTGAGGCTGAGGTTTAAGGTGAGGGTGAGGGTAAATGTGAGGGTGAGGGTTAGGGTTCGGGTTAGGTTTAGGATTAGGTTGATTGTGAGGGTTAGTGTTTGGATTAGTGTTAGGGTTAGGGTTAGGCTGAGGGTGAGTGTGAGGGTGAGCGTGAGGGTTAGTGTTAGGATTAGGGTGAGGGTTAGGATTATTGTGAGGGTTAGGGTGCGGATGAGGGTAAGAGTTATGTTGAGGTTTAGGGTGAGGGGAGGGTTAGGGAAAGGTTAGGGTTAGGGTGAGGGTTAAGGGAATGGTTAGGGTTAAGTTTAGGTTTAGTTTTAGGGTGACGGTTAGTGTTAATGTTAGGGTTAGGTTTAGGGTAATGTTTAGGGTTAGGGTTAGAGGGAGGCTTACGGTTAGGTTTAGGGTGAGGGTTAGGATTAGGGTGAGGGTTAGGGTTAGGTTTAGGGTTAGGGTAAGAATGAGAGTTAGGGTTAGGGTTGGGGTAAGTATTAGTGTGAGGGTGAGGGCGAGGCTTACGGTTAGAACTAGGGTTTGGGTTAGGGTTAGGGTGAGGGTGAGGGCGAGGCTTACGGTTAGAACTAGGGTTTGGGTTAGGGTTAGGGTGAGGGTGAGGTTGAGGGTTAGGGTTAGTGTGAGGGTTAGGGTTAGGGTTAGGTTCAGGTTGAGGGTTAGGGTGAGGGGTAGGTTTAGGTTTAGGGTGAGGGTGAGGGTGAGGGTGAGGTTTAGGGTGAAGGTTAGTGTTAGGGTGAGGGTTAGGGTTACGTTTAGGTTTAGGTTGAGGGTTAGGTTGAGGGGTAGTGTTAGGTTTAGTGTGAGCCTTAATGTTAGTGTGAGGGTTAGGATTACGTTTAGGGTTAGGGTTACCCTGAGAAGTGGAAGGTGAGGGTTAGGATGAGGGTTAGTTTTAGGGATAGGGTTAGGGTGAGAGTGAGTGTTAGGGTGAGGATGAGTGTTAGGGTTAGGGTTAGGGTGAGGTTAGTATGAGGGTTAGGGTGAAGGGTTTATTTGGGGTTAGGGTTAGGGTTAGAATTAGGGTGAGTGTGAGGGTGAGGTATAGGGTTAGGATTAGGGTTAGGGTTAGGTTTAGGCTGAGGTTCAGGGTGAGTGTTAGGGTTAGGGTTAAGGTTAGGGTATTAGTGTTAGGCGTAGGGTTAGGATGAGTGTTAAGGTGAGGGTTAGGGTTAGGGTGAGGGTAAGGATGAGGGTGAGGGTTAGGGTGAGGTTGAGGGTGAGTGTGAGGGTTAGGGTGTGGCTTACGTTTAATGTTAGGGTCAGGGTTACGATTAGTGTGAGGGTTAGACTTAGGGTTAGGGTTAGGTTGAGGGTGAGCCTGAGGCTGAGGTTTAAGGTTACGGTGAGTGTGAGGGTGAGTGTGAGGGTGAGCGTTAGTGTTCGGGTTTGGGTTAGGTTGAGGTGAGGATGATGGTTAGTGTTTGGATTAGGGTTAGGGTTAGAGTTAGGCTGAGGGTGAGCGTGAGGGTGAGGGTGATGGTTAGTTTTAGGATTAGGGTGAGGGTTAGGTTTATTTTGAGGGTTAGGGTGAGGATGAGGGTAAGGGTTAGGTTGAGGGTTAGGGTGAGGGGAAGGGTTAGGGTTAGCGTGAGCGTTAGGGTGAGGGTTAGAGTTAAGTTAAGGGTTAGGTTTAGCGTGAGATTTAGTGTTAACGTTAGGGTTAGGTTTAGGGTAAGGGTTAGGGTGAAGGTTAAGATGAGGGGTAAGTTTAGGGTTAGGGTGAGCGTTAGGGTTTTGGGGAAGGTAACGGTTAGGGTGAGGGATACGATGAGGGTGAGGGTTAGGGTGAGGTTTAGAGTTAGGGTGAGGGTTAGAGTTAGGGTTAGGGTGAGGCCTATTGTGAGGGTGAGGGTTAGGGTATGGGTTAGGGTTAGGCTTAAGATCAGAGTTTCGGTTAGGGTGAGGGTTTGGGTTACGGTTAGGGTGAGGTTGAGGCTGAGGCTGAGGTTTAGTTGAGGTTGAGGATGAGTGTGTGGTTGAGGATTAGGGTGAGGATTAGGGTTAGTTTGAGGATGAGGGTGAGAGTTTGTGTTTGGATTAGAGTTAGGATTAGGATTAGGCTGAGGGTGAGCGTGAGTGTGAGGGTGAGGGTTAGTGTTAGGGTTAGTGTGAGGGTTAGGTTTAGGGTTAGACTTAGGATGAGGGTAAGGGTTAGGGTGAGGTTTAGGACAAGGGTTAGGGTTAGGGTTAGGATGAGGGTTAGGGTGATGTTTAAGGTTAGGCTTAGGGTGAGGGTGAGGTTTAGGTTTAGGGATAGGGTGAGGGTGAGGGTTAGGTTTTAGGTTAGTGTTAGAGTTAGGGTTAGGCTTAGGGTGAGGGTGAGGGGTAGGGTGAGGGTTTGGGTTAGGGTTAGGTATAGTGTGAGGTTGAGGCTTACGGAGAGGGTTATGGTTAGAGTTAGGGGTAGGGTTAGGGTTAGGTTGAGGATGAGGGTGAGGGTGAGGGTTAGGGTTAGGGTGAGCGTGAGGGTTAGGATTAGGCTTAGGATGAGGGTTAGGGTGAGGGTTAGTGTGAGCGTTAGGGTTAGTTTGAGGGTTAGGGTTAGGGTTAGGTTTAGGGTAATGGTTAGGTTTAGGTTTAAGGTTAGGCCGATGGCTAAGGTGAGGGTGAGGGTGAGGGTGAGGGTGAGGGTGAGGGTTAGGGTGTCAGTGAGGTTTAGTGTATGGTGAGGATTAGGGTGACAGTGAGTGTAAGATTGAGGGTGAGGGTCAGGGTTAGGTTTCAGGCTAGGGTTAGCTTGAGAGTGAGGGTGAGGGTTAGTGTTTGGATTAGTGTTAGGGTTAGGGATAGGCTGAGGGTGAGCGTGAGGGTGAGGGTGAGGTTTAGTGTTAGGGTTAGGGTGAGGGTTCGGTTTCTTGTGAGGGTTAGGGTAAGGATGAGGGTTAGGGTTCGGTTGAGGTATAGGGTGAGGTTGAGAGAGAGAATGAGGATTACGTTGTATGTTAGGGTTATGGTTAGGGTCAGGTTTACGGTTAGGGTTCGGGTTAGGGTTCGGGTTAGGGTTAGGTTGAGGGTGAGGCTAAGACTGAGGTTTAAGTTGTGGGTGAGGGTGAGTGTGAGAGTGAGGTTTAGGGGTCGGGTTAGGGTTAGGTTGAGGGTGAGGGTGAGGGTTAGTGTTTGGATTAAGGTTAGGTTTAGTGTTAGGCTGAGGGTGAGCGTGAGTGTGAGGGTGATGGTTAGTGTTAGGGTTAGGGTGATGGATAGGTTCATTGTGAGGGTTAGGGTGAGGATCAGGGTAAGTGTTAGGGTGAGGGATAGGGTTAGGTTTAGGGTTAGGGTTAGGGTGAGGGTTAGGGTTAAGTTAAGGGTTAGGTTTAGGGTGAGATTTAGGGTTAATATTAGGGTTAGGTTTAGGGTAAGGGTTAGGGTGAGGGTGAGGGTTAGGGTTAGGGTGAGGTTTAGTGTTAGGGTGAGGGTTAGGGTTAGGATTAGGGTTAGGGTGAGGGCTAGGGTGAGGGTGAAGGTTAGGATTAGGCTTAGGGTTAGGGTGAGGTTTAGGGTTAGGACTAGGTTTAGGGTTAGTGTGAGGGGTAGGGTTAGGGTTAGGGTGAGGGTTACATTTAGTGTGTGTGTTATGGTTAGGGATAGGGTTAGGGTGAGGGTGAGGGTTAGGGTTAGGATTAGGGTTAGGGTGAGGGCTAGGGTGAGGGTGAAGTTTAGGATTAGGCTTAGGGTTAGGGTGAGGTTTAGGGTTAGGACTAGGTTTAGGGTTAGTGTGAGGGGTAGGGGTAGGGTTACGGATAGGGTGAGTGTGAGGGTTAGTGTGAGGGTAAGGGTTAGGGTGAGGATTAGGTTGAGGGTGAGGGTTAGGGTGAGGGTTAGATTTAGGGTGAGGGTTATGGTAAGGGTGAGGGCCAGTGTCAGGGTGAGGGTTAGGGTTAGAGTTAGGGTTAGGTTGAGGGTTAGGTTGAGGTTTAGAGTTAGCGTGAGGGTTCGGGTTAAGGTTCGGGTTAGGGTGAGTTGAGGCTGAGGCTGAGGCTTAACGTGAGGGTGAGGGTGAGTGTGAGGGTCAGGATTAGGTTTCGGGTTAGACTTAGCTTGAGGGTGCGGGTGAGGGTTAGTGTTTGGATTAGTGTTAGGGATAGGCTTAGGCTGAGGATGAGCTTGAGGGTCAGGGTGAGGTTTAGTGTTAGGGTTAGGGTGAGGGTTAGGTTTCTTGAGAGGGTTAGGGTAAGGATGAGCGTAAGGGTTAGGTTGAGGTTTAGGGTTAGGGTTAGGGTTAGGTTTAGGTTGAGGTTTAGGGTGAGGGGTAGGGTTAGGGTTAGTGTGAGCCTTAGTGTAAGTGTGAGGGTTAGGATTAGATTTAGGGTTAGGGTTACCGTGAGGGTAAGGGTAAGGGTGAGGGTTAGGATGAGGGTGAGGGTTAGGGATAGGTTTAGGGTGAGGGTGAGTGTTAGGGTGAGGATGAGGGTTAGGGTAAGCCTTAGGGTGAGGGTTAGGGTTCGGGTGAGGGTGAGGGTTAGTTTTAGGGTTAGGGTGAGGGTTAGGATTAGGGTTAGGTTAAGGGTTAGGGTGAGGGGTAGGGTGAGGTTTAGGGTTAGAGTTTTGTTTAGGGTTAGGGTGGAAGTGAGGGTTAGAGTTAGGGTTAGCGTGAGGGTTAGTGTGAGGGTTAAGATTAGGGTTAGGTTTAGGGTGAGGTTAGGGTGAGGGTGAGGTGAGGGTTAGGGTTAGGATTGCGGTTAGGTTTAGGGTTAGACTGAGGGTGAGGGTGAAGGTTTGGGTTAGGTTGAGGGTAAGGGTTAGGGTTAGGTTTAGGGTGAGGGTGACGGTTAGGGTTAGGGTTAGTGTTAGGGTTAAGATGAGGGTTAGGGTGAGGTGTAGTGTTAGGTTAGGGTGAGGATGAGGGTGAGGGTGAGGTTTAGGGTTAGGTTTAGGATTAGTGTTCGTGTTAGGGTTAGGGTTAGTGTTAGGATGAGGTTTAGGGTGAGGGGTAGGGTTAGGGATAGGTTGAGGGTGAGGGTGATGGTGAGGTTTACGGTTAGGTTGAGGGTTAGTGTTAGGGTTAGGGTGAGCATGAGGGTTAGGGTTAGGTTTAGGATGAGGATTAGTGTGCGGGTTAGGGATAGAGTTAGGGTAATGGTTAGAGTTAGGTTTACGGTTAGGCCGAGGGCTAGGGTGAGGGTGAGGGTTAGGGTGAGGGTGAGGGTGAGGGGTATAGTTAGGATTAGGGTTAGGGTTAGAATTAGGGTGAGTGTGAAGGTGAGGGATAGGTTTATTATTAGGGTAAGAGTTAGGGTTAGGCTGCGGGTCAGGGTGAGTGTTAGGGTTAGGGTTAGGGTGAATGTTAGGGTTAGGCTTAGGGTTAGGATGAGGGTTAAGGTGAGGCATAAGGTTAGGTTTAGTGTGAGTTTTAGGGTTAAGGTGAGGGTTAGTGTTAGGGTGAGGGTAGTGTTTAGGGTGAGGGTTAGTATCAGCGTGAGGGTTAGGGTGAGGGTTAAGGTTACGGTGAAGGTTAGGTTTCGAGTTAGGATTACGGTGAGGGCTAGGGTTAGGGTAACGGTTAGGGTTAGGTTCATGGTGAGGGTGAGAGTTACGTTTAGGATTAGGGTTAGGGTTTGGTTTAGGCTGAGGGTGAGGGTGAGAGTGAAGTTTAGGGTTAGGGTAAGATTTAGGGTTAGGGTTAGCGTGAAGATTAGAGTGTGAGTGAAATTTAGGGTGAGGGTTAGTTTTAGGGTGAGGCTTGGGTTTAGCATTAGGGTGTGGGTTAGAGTTAGGGTGATGTTTAGTGTGAGGGTGAGGGTTAGGGTGAGGGTGAGGGTTAGGGTTAGGGTTAGGGTGAAGGTGAGGTTGAGGGTGAGGGTTAGGGTTAGGGTTAGGGATAGGGTGAGGTTTTGGGTGAGGGTGAAGGTTGGGTTGTGGGTGAGGGTTAGGGTGTGAGGTTTAGGGTGACAGGGAGTGTTAGAGTGAGGTTGAGGTTTAGGGTTAGGGTTAGGGTGATGGTTAGGGTTAGTATTAGTGCTAGGGTGAGGGTTAGAGTGAGGGGTATGGTTAGGGTTAGGGTGAGGGTTAGGAATAGTGTGAGGGATAAGGATACGGTTAGGGTTAGGGTGAGCATAAGGGTAAGGGTTAGGTTAGGTTGAGGTTGAAGGTTAAAGGTAGAGTTAAGGTTAGGTTGAGGGTTAGGGTGATGTTTAGAGTTAGGGTGAGGGTGAGGGTTAGGGTGAGGTTTAGGGTGAGGATTTGGGTTACGGTGAGATTTAGAGTTAGGGTTAGGGTGAGGGTGAGGTTTAGGTTTAGGGTTAGAGTTAGGGTGAGGGTAAGTGTTAGGGTGAGGTTTAGGATGACTGTGAGGTTTAGGGTTTGGGTGATGTTTAATGTTAGGATTAGAGTTAGGGTGAGGGTTAGGTTGAGAGTTAGGGCTAGGGTGATGGTTAAGGTTAGGATTCGGATTAGGGTTAGGGTGAGGGTTAGGTTTAGGATTAGGTTTAGGATGAAGGTAAGTGTTAGGGTGAGGGTTAGGATTAGGGTGAGGGTAAGGGTTAGGGTGATGTTTAAGGTTAGGATTAGGGTAAGTGTGAGGGTTAGGGTTAGGGTGAGGATAATTTTAGGGTGAGGGCTAGGGTGAGGTTTACCGTAAGGGTTAGAGTAAGGATTAGGGTGAGTTTCAGGGTAAGGAATAGGGTTAAGGTGAGGGTTAGGCTGAGCAGTAGGTATAGGTTGATAGGGTAAGGGTTAGGGTTAGGTGTAGGGTGAGGGTAACGGTAAGGGTGAGGGTGAGGGGTAGGGTTAGGGTTAGGCTTAGCATGAGGGTAAAGGTTAGGGTGAGGTTTAGGATGAGGTTGAAGGTTAGGGTTAGGGTGAGCGTTAGTGTGATATTTAAGGTGAGGGTTAGGGTTAGGGTTAGGGTTAGGGTTAGGGTTAGGGTTAGGGTTAGGGTGTGGGTTCACGTGAGAGTGAGGGTTAGGCTGAGGGTGAGGGTTATGGTTAGGGTTAGGGTGAGTACTACAGATAAGGTTGGGGTTAGGATGAGATTTAGGGTGAGTAGCAGAGTTAGGGTTAGGGTGAGGGTTAGGGTTATTGTGAGGGTTAGGTTTAGGGTTAGGTTTAGAGTGAGGGTAAGGGTTAGGGTTAGGGTGAGGGTGAGGGTGAGGCTTAGGTTTAGGATTAGGGTTTGGGTTAAAGTTAGGCTGAGGGTGAGGGTGAGGGTTAGGGTTAGCGTGAGGGTTACTTCCAGGGTTAGGTTTAGGTTGAGGGTTAGGGTGAGGGGTAGGTTTAGGGTTAGGGTAAGGGTGATGGTGAGGGTGAGGGTGAGGGTTAGGGTCAGGGTTAGGGTTAGGGTGAGGGTAAAGGTTAGAGTTAGGTTTAAGTGGAGGGTTAGGGTGAGGGGTAGGGTTAGGGTTAGTGTGAGCCTTAGTGTTAGTGTGAGGGTTAGGGTTAGGGTTAGGATTAGGGTTAACGTGAGGGCAAGGGTAAGTGTGAGGGTTAGCATGAGGGTGAGGGTTAGGGATAGCGTTAGGGTGAGGGTGAGTGTTAGGGTGTGGATGAAGTTTAGGGTTAGGTTTGGGGTGAGGGTTAGGGTTAGGATGAAGGTTATGGTTAGGTTTAGATTTAGGGTGAGGTTGAGGTTTAGGGTTAGGTTAAGTGTTAGGGTGAGGGGAAGGGTTAGGGTTAGGGTTTTGTTTAGTTTTAGGGTCAGGGTGAGGGTTAGTGTTAGGTTTAGGGTGAGTGTGAGGGTGAGGTTTAGTTATAGGTTTAGGTTTAATATGAGGGTGAGTGTTAGGGTTAGGGTTAAGCTTAGAGTTACGGTGAGGTTGAGGGTTAGGGTTAGGGTTTGGGTGAGGGTGAGGTTTAGTGTTAGTGTTGGGTGAGAGTTAGGGTTAAGGTTAGGGTTAGGATGAGAGATAGGGTTAGGTTGAGGGTGAGGGTGAGCGTGAGGCTTTCGGTTAGGTAAGGATTAGGGTTATGGTTAGGGTGAGGATTAGGTTGAGTTTGAGGGTTAGGAGGGTTAGGGTTAGCTTGAGGTTTAGGGTTAGGGTTAGGGTGATGTTTAGGGTTAGGGTGATGTTTTGGGTGAGGGTGAGGGTTACACTGAGGTGAGGGTTCAGGTGAGGGTGAGCGGTAGGGTGAGGGTGTTAGGGTGAGGGTGAGGGTTAGGGTTAGAGTGAGGGTGACCATGAGGGTGCGGGTGAGGGTGAGGTTTAGGGTTAGCATGAGGGTTAGGGTGAGGGTAATTGTTAGGGTGAGGGTGAGGGTTAGGGTTAGGGTGAGGGCAAGGGTGAGTGTGAGGGTTTCGGTTAGATAAGGTTTAGGGTTAGGGTTAGGGTGAGGGTTAGGTTAAGGGTGAAGTTTTGGGTGAGGGTTAGGGTGAAGTTGATGGTTAGTTTGTGGGTGAGGATTAGGGTAGGGTGAGGGTTAGAGTGTTAGGTTGAGGATGAGGGTTAGATTTAGGGTTAGGTTTAGGGTCAGGGTGAGAATTACTGTTAAGGTTAGGGTTCGCATGAGGGTTAGGGTAAGGGGTTGGGTTAGGGTTAGGTTTACGGTGAGGGAAAGGGTTAGGTGAGGGTAAGGGTAAATGTTACGGTTAGGGTTAGGGTTACGGTAATTGTTAGGCTGAGGGTTAGGATGATGGTGAGGGTTAGGGTTAGGGTAATGTTTAAGTTTAGGATTAGTGTTAGTGTTAGGGTTAGGCTTAGCGTGAGGGTTAGGGTGAGGATAAGCGTTTGGGTGAAGCTTAGGGTGAGTTTGAGGGTTAGAAGGAGGGTGAGGGTTAGGGAGAGTATTAGGGTTAAGGTTAGGGTGAGAGTAAGGGTTAGGGTGAGGGTTAGGATGAGGGTGAGGTTTAGGGTTAGGGTGAGGGTGAGAGTTAGGGTGATGTTTAGGGTTAGGGTTAGGGTTATTATGAGGGTTTGGGTTAGGGTTAGGGTTAGGGTTAGTGTGAGGCTTAAGCTGAGGGTTAGATTTAGGGTGAAGGTTAGGGTGAGGGTGAGGTTTAGGGTTAGGGTTAGGGTTCGGGTGAGGTTTAGACTTAGGCTGAGGGTTTGGGATAGGGTTAGGTTTAGGGTGAGGGTTAGGGTTAAGGTGAGAGTTAGAGTTAGGGTTAGGTTGAGGGTGAGGGTTAGTTTTAGGGTTAGAGTTAGTGTGAGGGTAAGGGTTAGCTTGAGGGTTAGGATGAGATGAGTGTTAGGGTTATGTTTAAGTTTAGGATTAGGGTTAGGGTGAAGGTTAGGGTTAGAGTTAGGGTTAGTTTGAGGGTTGGAGTTAGGGTTACGGTTAGGGGTAAAGTGAGGATGAGTGTGAGGGTTATGGTAACGGTTAGGTTTAGGATTAGGGTGAGGGTGAGAGTTCGGGTTAGGATTAGGGTTAGGGTTTTGGTTAGGCTGAGGGTGAGGGTGAGGGTAAGGATTAGGGTTAGGGTAAGATTTAGGGTTAGGGTTAGGGTGAGGATTAGAGTGTGAATGAAGTTTAGGGTGGGGGTTAGGATTAGGGTGAGGTTTAGGTTCAGGTTTAGGGTGAGGTTTAGAATTAGGGTGACGTTTAGGGTGAGAATGAGGGTTAGGGTGAGGGTGAAGGTTAGGGTTAGGGTTAGGCTTAGTTTAGGGTGAGGGTAAGGTTTAGGGTAAGGGTTAGGGATAGACTGAGGGATAGTGTTAGTGTGAGGGTTAGAGTTTGTGTGAGGGTTAGGTTTAGGGTTAGGGTTAGGGTTACCGTGAGAGTAAGGGTAATGGTGAGGGTTAGGGTTAGGGTTAGGGTGAGGGTTAGGGTGAGGATGAGGGTTAGGGTTAGGGTTAGGGTGAGGGTGAGGGTTAGGGTGAGGGTAAGGGTTAGTGTGAGGGTTAGGTTTAGGTTTAGGTTGAGGTTGAGATTAAGGGTTATTGTGAGGTTTAGGTTGAAGGTGAGGGTTAGGGTGAAGGTTAAGATTAGGGTGAGTGTTAGGGTTAGGGTTAGGGTTAGGCTGATGGCTACTGTGAGGGTGAGGGTTAGGGTGAGGGTGAGGGTGAGGGTTAGGCTGTCGGTCAGGATTAGGGTAGGTTGAGGGTTAGAGTGTTAGGGTGAGGGTTAGAGTTAGGGTTAGGGTTAGGGTTAGGGTCAGAGTGAGGAGTACTGTTAAGGTTAGGGTTAGGTGAGGGTAAGGGTTAGGTGAGGGTTAGGGTTATGGTGAGGGTGAGGGTTAAGGTAATTGTTAGGCGGAGGGTTAAGATGAGGGTTAGTGTTAGGGTTAGGGTGATATTTAAGGTTAGGGTTTGTGTTAGTGTTAGGGTCAGGCTTAGGGGGAGGGTTAGGGGGAAGGTAAGGTTTAGGGTGAGGGTTAGGGTGAGTTTTAGGTTTAAAGGGAGGGTTAGGGTTAGGGAGAGTGCTAGGGTTAGGGTTAGGGTGAGGGTTAGCATGAGGTTGAGGTTTAGGGTTAGGGTGAGGGTGAGGGTTAGGGTGAAGTTTAGGGTTAGGGTTAGGGTTAGGCATAGGGTTAAGGTTACTGTGAGGGATAGGGTTAGGGTTAGAGTTAGGGTTAGTGTGAGGGTTAGTGTGAGGGTAAGGGTTAGGGTGAAGGTTAGGGTGAGGGTGAGTTTTAGGGTTAGGGTTAGGGTTAGTGTGAGGTTTAGACTTAGGATGAGGATTTGGGTTAAGGTTAGGTTTAGGGTGAGGGTTAGGTTTAGGGTGAGAGTTAGGGTTAGGGTGAGGGTGAGGGTTAGGTTTAGGATTAGAGTTAGGGTGAGGGTAAGTGTTAGGTTGAGGGTTAGGATGAGGTGAGTGTTAGAGTTAGGGTGATGTTTAAGGTTAGGATTAGGGTTAGGGTGAGGGTTAGGGTGAGTGTTAGGGTTAGTGTTAGGGATAGGTTTAGGATGAGGGTTAGGGTGAGATTCAGGGTTAGGGTGAAGGTTAGGGTGAGGGTGATGGTTATTGTTAGGGTTAGGGTGAGGTGTAGGGTGAGGGTAAGGTTTACGGTTAGGTTTATGGTAATGGTTAGCGTGAGGGTTAGGGTTTGAGTGAGGGTTAGGGTTAGGTTTAGGGTGAGGGTGAGGGTCAACGTGAAGTTTAGGGTTAGGATTAGTTTTAGGGTTAGGGATAGTCTGAGGGTGAGGGTGAGGGTTAGGGTGAGGATTAGGGTTAGGGTTAGGGTTAGGCTGATGTCTACTGTGAGGGTGAGAGGGTGAGGGTGAGGGTGAGGGTTAGGTTGTTGGTGAGGATTAGGGTAGGATGAGGGTTAGAGTGTTAGGGTGAGGGTGAGGGTTAGAATTAGGGTTAGGTTTAGGGTTAGGGTAGGGTGAGGAGTACCCTTAAGGTTAGGGTTAGCATGAGGGTTAGGGTGAGCGTGTTAGGTGAGGGTGAGGGTTAGGGTTATGGTTAGGGTTAGGGTAATTGTTAGGCTGAGGGTTAGGATGAGGGTGAGGGTTAGGGTTAGGGTGATCTTTAAGGTTAGGGTGTTAGTGTTAGGTTTAGTGTTAGGGTTAAGGTGAGGGTAAGGGTTAGGGTGAGGGTTAGGGTGAGTTTGAATGTTACAAGGAAGGTTAGGGTTAGGGAGAGTGTTAGGGTTAGGGTTAGGGTGAGGTTAAGGGTTAGGGGGATGTTTTGGGTGAGGGTGAGGGTTACCGTGAGGTGAGGGTTCGAGTGAGAGTGAGGGTTAGTGTGAAGATGAGGGTTAGGGTTAGGGTTTGTGTGAGGATTAGGGTGAGGTTAAGGTTTAGGGTGAGGGTTAGGGTGAGGGTGAGGGTTAGGGTTAGTTTTATGGTTAGGGTGAGGGTTAGGGTGAGGGTTAGGGTTAGGGTTTGGGTGAGGGTGAGGTTGGGGGTTAAGGTTAGGGTGAGAGTTAGGGTTAAGCTTAGGGTTAGGATGAGAGTTAGGGTTAGATTGAGGGTGAGGGTGAGGGTTTCGGTTAGGTAAGGGTTAGGGTGATGTTTTGGGTGAGGGTGAGGGTTACCGTGAGATGAGGGTTCAGGTGAAGGTTCTGATTAGGGTTAGGGTTAGGGTTAGGGTAAGGGTTAGGGTGAGGGTAAGGGTTAGGGTTAGGGTGAGGGTGACAGTGAGGGTGAGGGTGAGGGTGAAGGTTAGGGTTAGCGTTAGGGTTAGGTTGGGGGTGTCAGGGTGAGGGTGAGGGTTATGGTTAGGGTGAGGGTGAGGCTGAGGGTGAGAGTTTCTGTTAGGTAAGGTTTAGGGTTAGGGTTACGGTAAGGGCTAGGTTAAGGGTGAGGTTTATGGTGAGGGTGAGGGTGAGGTTGAGGCTTAGGTTGTGGGTGAGGGTTAGGGTTAGGGTGACGGTTAGAGTGAGGGTGAGGGTTAGGCTGAGGCTGAGGATTAGGGTTAGGGTTAGGTTTAGGTTGAGGATGATGGTCAGGATGAGGGTTAGGGGGAAGGGGTAGGGTGAGGGTTAGGGTTAGTGTGAGGGTTAGGGTAATGTTTAGAGTGAGGGTTAGGATGACGGTGAGGTTTAGGGTTGGGGTGAGGGAGAGGGTTAGGGTGATGTTTAGGTTTAGGGTTAGGTTTAGAGTTAGTGTGAGGGTTAGGGTTAGGGTTAGAGTTAGGGTTAGTGTGAAGCTTAGTGTGAGGGTAAGGGTTAAGGTGAAGGTTAAGGTGATGGTTAGGGTTAGGGTTAGGTTAAGGGTTAGGGTGAGGGTTAGGGTTAGGGTGATGGTTAGGGTTAAGGTTAGGGTGAGGATGAGGGTCAGGGTGAAGTTTAGGGTTATGATTAGTTTTAGTTTAGGGATAGTCTGAGGTGAGGGTGAGGGTGAGGGTGAGGATTAGGGTGAGGATGAGGGCTAGGTTTATGGTTAGGGTTAGGGTGAGGGTTGGGGTGAGGGTTAGGGTGAGGGTGAGCTTTAGGGTTAGGGTTAGGGTTAGGCTGATGGGTAATGTGAGGGTGAGAGGGTGAGGGTGAGGGTGAGGGTTAGGGTGTTGGTGAGTATTAAGCTAGGGTTAGGGTTAGAGTGTTAGGGTGAGGGTAAGGGTTAGATTTAGAGTTAGGGTTAAGGTTAGGGTCAGGGTAATTGTTAGGTGAGGGTTCGGGAGAGAGGGTTAGGGTTAGGGTGAGGGTAAGGATTAGGGTGATGTTTTGGGTGAGGGTGAGGGTTACCGTGAGGTGAGGGTTCGAGTGAGAGTGAGGGTTAGTGTGAGGATGAGAGTTAGGTTTAGGGTTTGTGTAAGGATTAGGGTGAGTTTAAGGTTTAGGGTGAGGGTTACGGTGAGGGTGAGGGTTAGGGTAAGTTTTAGGATTAGGGTGAGGATTAGGGTGAGGGTTAGGTTTAGGGTTATGGTTTGGGTGAGGGTGAGGTTTGGGGTTAGGGTTAGGGTGAGAGTTAGAGTTAAGTTTAGGGTTAAGATGAGAGGGTTAGGTTGAGGGTGAGGTTTAGGGTTTCGGTTAGGTAAGGGTTAGGGTTATGGTTAGGGTGAGGATTAGGGTGAGTTTGACGGTTAGAGGGAGGGTTAGGGTTAGAGTGAGAGTTAGAGTTAGGGTTAGGGTGACCGTTAGGGTTAGGGTGATATTTAGGGTGAGCGTGAGGGTTACCGTGAGGTGAGGATTCGGGTGAAGGTGATGGTTTGGGTGTGGGTAATGGTTAGGGTGAGGGTGAGGGTTAGGGTTAGGGTGATTGTGGCAGTGAGGGTGAGGGTGAGGGTGAAGGTTAGGGTTAGCGTGAGGGTTAGGGTGAGGGTGAGGGTTATCGTCAGGGTGAAGGTGTGGGTGAAGTTGAGGGTTTCAGTTATATAAGGTTTAGGGTTAGGGTTACCGTAAGGGCTAGGTTAAGAATGAGGTTTATGGTGAGAGTGAGGGTGAGGTTGAGGGTTAGGGTGTGGGTGAAGGTTAGGTTTAGGGTGAGGGTTAGAGTTAGGGGAAGGTTAGGGTGAGGCTGGGGGTTAGGTTTAGGTTTAAGTTTAGGGTGAGGATTAGGGTCAGGATGAAGGTTAGGATGAAGGGGTTGGGTTAGGGTTAGGGTGAAGGTGAGGGTTAGGGTTATGGTGAGGGTCTGGGTAAGGGTTAGGTGAGGGTTAGGATGACGGTGAAGTTTAGGGTTGGGGTGAGGGTGAGGATTAGGGTGATGTTTAGGGTTAGGGTTAGTGTGAGGGTTAGGGTTAGGTTTAGAGTGAGGGTTAGTGTGAGGGTTAGTGTGAGGGTAAGGTTTAGGGTGAAATTTAGGGTGATGGTGAGGTTTAGGGTTAGTGTTAGGGTTAGAGTGAGGTTTAGGCTTAAGATGAGGGTTTGGGTTAGGGTTAGGTTTAGAGTGATGGTTAGGGTTAGGGTGATAATTAGAGTTAGGTTTAGGGTGATTGTGAGGGTTAGGTTTAGGGTTAGTGTTAGGGTGAGGGTAAATGTTAGGTTGAGGGTTAGGATGAGGTGAGTGTTAGGGTTAGGTTCATGTTTAAGGTTAGGATTAGGGTTAGGGTGAGGGTTAGGGTGAGGGTTAGTGTTAGCGCTAGGAATAGTTTTAGGATGAGGGTTAGGGTGAGGGTAAGGTTTAGGGTGAAGGTTATGGTGAGGGTGATGGTGAGGGTTAGGGTAAGGGTGAGGGTGAGGGTCATGGTGAAGTTTAGGGTTTGGATTAGTTTTAGGGTTAGGGATAGTCTGAGGGTCAGGGTGACTGTGAGGGTGAGGGTTAGGGTTAGGGTTAGGCGGAGGGCTACAGTGAGGGTGAGGGTTAGGGTTAGGGTTAGGGTTAAGGTGAGGTTGAAGATGAGGGTGAAGATGAGGGTTAGGGTGTGGGTGAGGCTTAGGGTTAGGGTGAGGGTTAGGGTGACAGTGAGGGTTAGAGTGAGGGTGAGTCTTAGGGTACGGGCGAGGGTTAGCGTTAGGGTTAGGGTGAGGGTTAGGGTGAGGGGTAGGATTAGGGTTATCATGAGGGTTCGGGTGAAGTTTCGGATTAGTGTGAGGGTTAGGGTTAGGATGAGGGTGAGGGCAATTTGTAGGCTGAGGGTTAGGGTAAGGAAAAGGGTTAGGATTAGGGTTAAGGTTAGGGTGAGATCTAGGGTGAGGGTTAGGGTTAGGGTTCGGGTTAGGGTTAGGATGAGGGTTAGGGTGAGTTTTAGGGTTAGGGTTAGTTTGAGGGTTACGGTTAGGGTTACGGTTAGGGTTAGGTTTATGGTGAGGGTGAGAGTTAGGGTTAGTGTGAGGGTTAGGGTTAGTATGAGGGTTAGAGTTAGGGTTAGGGTTAGGGTGAGGATAAGGTTTAGGGTGAGTATTAGGATGAGGGTGAAGGTTAGGGTTAGGGTGAGGGTGAGGGTTAGGGTGATGTTTACTATTAGTGTTAGGGTTAGGTTTAGTGTGAGGGTTAGGTTAAGGTTAGAGTGAGGGTTAGTGTGAGGGTTAGGGTGAGGTTAAGTGTTAAGGTGAAGGTTAGGGTGAGGGTGAGGGTTAGGGTTAGGGTAAGGGTTAGTGTTAGGGTGAGGGTTAGGATTGGGGTTAGGGTGAGGTTGAGGGTTAGGGTTAGAGTTAGGGTTAGGTTGAGGGTTAGGGTGAGGTTTAGCGTTAGGTTGAGGGTGGGAGTTAGGGTTAGGTTTGGGGTGAGTGTTAGGTTTAGGGTGAGAGTTAGAGTTAGGGTTAGGGTAAGGGTGAGGCTTAGGTTTAGGTTTGGGTTTAGAATTAGGGTGAGGGTGAGGTTGAGGAATAGGGTTAGGATTAGGGTTAAGGTTAGGGTGAGGGTTAGAGTTATGTTTAGGGTTAGGGGTAGGGGTAGGGTGAGGGTGAGGTTTAGGGTGAGTGTTAACCTTAGGGATAAGGTTAGTGTTAGGGTTAGGTTGAGGGTAAGGGTGAGGGTGAAGGTTAGGGTGAGGGTTAGGTTTAGGATTAGGGTTTGATTGAGGTGTAGGGTGAGCTTTAGGTTTAGGGTTAGTGTGAGGGTTAGGCTTAGTGTTAGAGTTAGGGTGAGGGTTAGGGCAAGGGTTAGCGTAAGTATTAGGGTGAGTTTCAGGGCGAAGAATAGGGTTAGGGTGAGGGTTAGGATGAGCAGTAGGTTTAGGTTGAGGGTTAGGGTGAGTGTTAGGGTTAGGGGTAGGCTGAGGGTAACAGTAAGGGTGAGGGTGAGGGTTAGGCTTAGGCTTAGGCTTAGCGTGAGGGTAAAGGTTAGGGTGAGGTTTAGGATGAGGGTGAAGTTTAGGGTTAGGCTGAGCGTTAGTGTGATGTTTAAGGTGAGGGTTAGGGTTAGGATTACGGTTAGGGTTAGGGTCAGGGTGAGTGTGAGGGTGTGGTTTAACGTGAGTTTGAGGGTTAGGGTGAGGGTGAGGGTTAGGGTGAGGTTTAGGGTTAGGGTTTTAGTGAGGGTGAGGTTTAGGTTAAGTGTTAGTGTGAGAGTTACGGTTAAGGTTAGGGTTAGGATGAGAGTTAGGGTTAGGTTGAGGGTGAGGGTGAGGATGAGGGTTTTGCTTAGGTAAGGGTTAGAGTTATGGTTAGGGTGAAGATTAGGGTGAATTTGAGGGTTACAGGGAGGGTTTCGTTTAGGGTGAGGTTTAGGTTTAGGGTTAGGGTGATGGGTAGGGTTAGGGTGATGTTTTGGGTGAGGGTGAGGGTTACCCTGAGGTGAGGGTTCGGGTGAGGATGAGGGTTAGGGTGAGGGTAAGGGTTAGGGTGAGGTTGAGGGTCAGGGTTAGGGTGATGGTGACCGTGAGGGTGCAGGTGAGGGTGAGGGTTAGTGTTAGCGTGAGGTTTAGGGTGAGTGTGTTAGGGTGAGGATGAGGGTTAGGGTTAGGGTGAGGGCTAGGTTAAGGGTGAGGTTTTGGGTGAGGGTGAGGTTGGGGTTGAGGGTTAGGGTGTGGGTGAGGGTTAGGGTGAGGGTGAGGGTGAGGGTTAGAGTGAAGGTGAGGGTTATGGTGAGGCTTAGGGTTAGGTTTAGGGTGAGGATTAGGGTCAGGATGAGGGTTAGGGTGAGGGTTATGGTTAGGGTGAGGGTGAGGGTGAGGGTTAGGGTTAGTGTTAGGGTTAGTTTTAGGGTTAGGGTTAGGGTGTGGGTATGTTTTAGGGTGAGGGTTTGGATGAGGGTGAGTGTTACGGTTAGGGTGAGGGTTAGGTTTAGAATGAGGATTAGTGTTAGCTTGAGGGTTAGGGTTAGAGTTAGAGTTAGGGTGAGGTTGAAGATGAGGGTGAAGATGAGGGTTAGGGTGTGGGTGAGGGTTAGGGTTAGGGTGAGGGTTAGGGTGACAGTGAGTTTAGCTTGAGGGTGAGGCTTAGGGTACGGGTGAGGGTTAGCGTTAGGGTTAGGGTGAGGGTTAGGGTGAGGGGTAGCATTAGGGTTATCGTGAGGGTTAGGGTGAATTTTCGGGTTAGTGTGAGGGTTAGGGTTAGGGTGAGGGTGAGGGCAATTTTTAGGCTGAGGGTTAGGGTAAGGATGAGGGTTAGGATTAGGGTTAAGGTTAGGGTGAGGTCTAGGGTGAGGGTTAGGGTTACGGTTCGGGTTAGGGTTAGGATGAGGGTTAGGGTGAGTGTTAGGTTTAGGGTTAGTTTGAGGGTTAGGGTTAGAGTTACGGTTAGGGTTAGGGTGAGGATGAGGATGAGGGTTAGGGTAACGGTTAGGGTTAGGTTTAAGGTGAGGGTGAGAGTTAGGATTAGGATTAGGGTTAGGGTTTGGTTTAGGCTGAGGGTGAGGGTGAGGGTTAGATTTAGGGTAAGATTTAGGGTTAGAGTTAGGGTGAGGATTAGAGTGTGGGTGAAGTTTAGGGTGAGGGTTAGCTTTAGGATGAGGTTAAGGTTTAGGATTAGGGTGAGGATTAGAGTTAGGGTGATGTTTAGGGTGAGGGTGAGGGTTAGGGTGAGGGTGAGAGGGTTAGTATTAGGGTGAAGGTGAGTTTGAGGGTGAAGGTTAAGGTTAAGGTTAGGGATAGGGTGAGGTTTTGGGTGAGGGTGAGGGTTGGGTTTAGGGTTAGAGTTAGGGTGAGGGTAAGGGTTAGGGTGAGATTTAGGATGAGGTTGAGGGTTAAGGTTTGGGTAATGTTTAATGTTAGGATTAGGGTTAGGGTGAGGGTTAGGCTTAGGGTTAGAGTTAGGGTGATGGTTAAGGTTAGGATTCGGGTTAGGGTGAGGGTGAGGGTTAGGGTTCGGTTTAGGGTTAGGGTGAGGGTTAGGTTTAGGGTTAGGGTTAGGGTGAGTGTAAAGGTTAGTGTGAGGGTTAGGATGAGGGAGAGGGTAAGGGTTAGGGTGATATTTAAGGTTAGGATTAGGGTTAGGGTGAGGGTGAGGGTTAGGGTTAGGTTTATGTTTAGGATGAGGGGTAGGGTGAGGGTTAGGTTTAGGGTTAGTGTTAGGGTGTTAGGGTGAGGGTTAAGGTTAGGGTGAGGATTCGGGTTAGGTTTAGGGTTAGGGTGAGGGTGAGCGTCAGGGTGAAGTTTTGGGTTAGGATTACGTTTAAGGTTAGGGATAGGCTGAGGATGAGGGTGAGTGTGAGGGTGAGGGTCAGGGTTAGGTTTAGGTTTAGGCTGAGGGCTATGGTGAGGGTGAAGGTTAGGGTGAGAGTGAGGGTGAGGGTGAGTGGGTTAGGTAAGGGTTAGAGGGAGGGTTCTGGTTAGGGTGAAGTTTAGGGTTAGGGTTAGGTTGAGTTTTAGGGTTAGGGTGATGTTTTGGGTGAGGGTGAGGGTTACTGTGAGGTGAGGGATCGAGTGAGGGTGAGAGGGTGAGGATGAGGGTTAGGGTTAGGGTTTGTGTGAGGATTAGGGTGAAGTTAAGGTTTAGGGTGAGGATGAGGGTTAGAGTTAATGTTAGGGTTAGGGTGAGGTTTAGGGTTTGGGTGAGGGTGAGTTTGAGGGTTAGGATTAGGGTGAGTGTTAGGGTTAAGGTTAGGGTTAGGCTGAGAGTTAGGGTTAGGTTGAGGGTGAGGGTAAGGTTTAGGGTTTCAGTTAGGTAAGGGTAAGGGTAATGGTTAGGGTGAGGAGTGGGGTGAGATTGAGGGTTAGAGGGAGGGTTACGGTTAGGGGTAGGGTTAGGGTTAGGGTGATGGTTAAGGTTAGGCTGATGTTTTGGATGAGGGTTAGGGTTACCGTGAAGTGAGGGTTCGGGTGTGGGTGAGGGTTAGGGTGAGGGTAAGGGTTAGAGTGAAGGAGAGGGTTAGGGTTAGGGTGAGGGTGACCGTGAGGGTGAGGTTTAGGGTTAGCATGAATGTTAGGGTGAGGGTGTTAGGGTGATTGTGAGTGTTAGGGTTAGGGTGAGGGCTAGGTTAAGGGTGAGGTTTTGGGTGAGGGTGAGGGTGAGGTTGAGGGTTAGGGTGTGGGTGAGGGTTAGGGTTAGGGTTAGGGTTAGGCTTAGGGTGAGGAGTAGGGTTAGGTTTAGGGTGAGGGTTAGGTTTATTGTGAGGGTTAGGTTTACGGATAGGGCTAGGGTGAGGATAAGGGCTAGGGTGGGGGTTTGGGTGAGAGTGAGGGTTAGGGTTAGCGTGAGTGTTAGGGTGAGTGTTAGGATGAGGGTTAGGGTTAGGGTTAGGTTTAGGGTTAGGGTGAGGGTTAGGGTTAGGTTTAGTGTGAGGGTAAGGTTTAGGGTGAGGGTAAGGCTGAGAGTGAGGGATAGGTTTAGCGTGAGTGTTTAGGTGAGGGTTAGGGTGAGGGTTAGGGTTAGGGTTAAGGTGAGGGTTAGGATTAGGGTTAGGGTTAGGGTTAGCTTTAGGGTTAGGGTTAGGGTTAGGGTTTACAATTTGATGTTCACCAGGAACACCTGGAGGCCTGACGGTAAACAGAATCTGAAATTCTTCCTAAGAAGCCTTGAAAAGGAGTGAAACGCACCTATCTTGCAATAACTCAGAACCTCATTCTGAGTGTTTCTGGCAGAAGTCATTCACACAACGGTGGACTAATTAGAGCCTGACATAGCTAGTGCCGTCCATATTCCTGGATGGACAGTTGTCGCGTCCCAAACAACTGAGGTGTAGTTCTCCAAACTTTCACAGAGTACCATAAGTACAGGTTCAACTTACTTCCTCAGGTTGAATAGAGTTTAGCCATCAAAGATGTAATCAGTAGAGGGTTAGGATTAGGGTTCTTACTAGAGTGAGGTTTAGGGTTAAGGTTTAGGGTTAGGGTTAGGGTAAGTGTTAGGTTTAGAGTGAGGGTTAGGTTTAGGTTTAGGGTGAGGGTGAGGGTGAGGGTTAGGGTTAGGGTGAGTGTAAGGGTTAGGGATAGGGTGAGTGTGAGTGTGAGGGTTAGGGTTCGGTGAACGTTAGAGTAAGGGTGAGGTTTGGGGTTGGATAAGGGTTAGAGTTAGGTTGAGGGTGAAGGGGAAGGTTAAGTTTAGGTTACGGTTAGGGTTAGGGTTAGGATTAGCGTTAGGGTTAGGGATAGACTGAGGGTGAGGGTGAGGTTGAGGGTGAGTGTTTGGTTTAGGACGAGTGTTAGGGTTAGGGTTAGCGTGAGTTTTAGGGTTAGGATGAGTGTTGGGGTGAGGGGTAGTTTTACGGTTAGGGTGAGGGTTAGGGTTAGTGTGAGGGAGAAGTTATGGTTAGGGTTAGGGTGAGGGTAAGTCTTAGTGTGAGGTTTAGGGTTAGGGTTAGGGTGAGGGTTAGGGTGAAGGTAAGTGTAAGAGTGATGGTTAGAGTGAAGCTGAGTGTTAGGTTTAGTTTAGTTACGTTTAGGTTTAGGGTGAGGTTTAGGGTTAGGGTTAGGGTTAGCGTGAGTTTTAGGGTTAGGATGAGTGTTGGGGTGAGGGGTAGTTTTACGGTTAGGGTGAGGGTTAGGGTCAGGGTGAGGGTTAGAGTTAGGGTGAGGGTTAGGGTTAGGGTGAGGTTTAGGGTGAAGGTGAGGGTTCGGGTGAGGTGAGCATGGGTAGGGTTAAGGTTAGGGTGAGGGTTAGGGTTAGTGTGAGGGTTAGGGTTAGGGTTAGGGTAAGGGTGAGGGTGAGGGTTAAGGTGAGGGTTAGGGTTAGCATTTTGGTTAGGGTGAGGGTTAGGGTGAGGGTTAGGGTTAAGTTTAGGGTTAGGGTAAGGTTGAAGTTGAGGGTTAGAGTTAGGATTAGAGTCAGGCTTTGGTTTAGGGTGAGGGGTAGGGTTAGGTGTAGGGTGAGGGTTGGGTTTAGTCTGAGGGTTACGGTTAGGGTTAAGGTTAGGGTTATGGTGAAGGTAAACCTTAGGGTTAGGGTTAGGGTTAGGGTTAGCCTTGGGGTGAGGCTTAGTGTTAGTGTGAGGAATAGGGTTAGGGTTATGTTTAGGGGTTAGGCTGAGGGGCAGGGTTAGGGTTAGCGTGAGGGTTAGGGTGAAGTTTAATGTTAGGTTTCGGGTTAGCGTGAGGCTTGGGTTTAGGGGGAGGGTTAGGGTTAGGGTTAGGGTTAGGGTTAGGGTGAGTGTTAGTTTGAAGATAAGGGTAAGGGTGATGGTTAG
Organism: Dipodomys spectabilis; assembly: GCF_019054845.1. NCBI lineage: Eukaryota > Metazoa > Chordata > Mammalia > Rodentia > Heteromyidae > Dipodomys > Dipodomys spectabilis. The sequence continues at coordinate 90,861 of NW_024871467.1, forward strand.
GGTTAGGCTGAATGTTAGGTTCAGTTTTAGGGCTAGGGTGAGGGTTAGGGTTAGGGTGAGGGTTAGGGTTAGGGTGAGGGTTAGGGTTAGGGTGAGGGTTAAGGTGAAGTTGAGGGTTAGGGTGAGGTGTAGGCTGAGGGGTATGGTTAAGGTTAGGGTGAGGGTTAGGGTTAGTCTGAGGGTTAGGTTTAGCTTTAGGGTAAGGGTGAGGGTGAGGGTTAGAGTGAGGGTTAGGGTTAGCATTTCGGTTAGGGTGAGGGTTAGGGTGAAGTTTAGCGTTAGGTTAAGGGTGAAGGTGAGGGTTATGGTTAGGCTTAGTGTGAGGCTTTGGTTTAGCGTGAAGGGTAGGGTTAGGTTTAGGGTGAGGGTTTGGTTTAGTCTGAGGGTTAGGGTTAGGTTTGAGGTTAGGGTTATGGTGAAGGTAAACGTTAGGGTTAGGGTTAGCCTTAGGGTGAGGCTAAGTGTTAGTGTGAGGAATAGGGTTAGGGTTATGTTTAGGGTTTGGGTGAGGGTTAGGGTGAGGCTGAGTGTTAGGGTTAGTTTTATGGTTAGGGTGAGGGTTAGGGTGAAGGTGAGGGTTCAGGTGAGGTGTAGGATGAGGGGTAGGGTTAAGGTTAGGGTGAGGGTTAGGTTTAGTTTGAGGGCTAGGGTTAGGTTTAGGGTAAGGGTGAGGGTGAGGGTTAGGTTGAGGGTGAGGGTTAGGGTTAGCATTTCGGTTAGGGTGAGGGTTAGGGTTAAGGTTAGCGTGAGGCTTTGGTTTAGGGTGAGGGGTAGGATTAGGTTTATGGTGAGGGTTCGGTTTAGTCTGAGGGTTAGGGTTAGGGTTAAGGTTAGGGTTAGGTTTAGGGTTTGAGTTAGCCTTAGGGTGAGGCTTAGGGTTAGTGTGAGGAATAGGGGTAGGTTAAGTTTAGGGTTAGGGTGAGGGGTAGGGATAGGGTTTGGGTGAGGGTTAGGGTGAAGTTTAGGGTTAGGTTGAGGGTTAGCGTGAGGCTTTGGTTTAGGGGGAGGGTTAGGGTTAGGATTAGGGTTAGGGTGAGGGTTAGGGTGAAGGTAATGGTTAGGGTGAGGCTGAGTGTTAGGTTTAGTTTTAGCGTTAGGGTGAGGGTTAGGGTCAGGGTGAGGGTTAGGGAGAGGGTGAAGGTTAGGGTTAGTGTGAGGGTTAGGTTTAGGTTTAGGGTAAGGGTGAGGGTGAGGTTTAGGTTGAGGGTGAGGGTTAGGGTTAGCATTCCGGTTAGGGGGAGGGTTAAGGTTAAGGTTAGGGTTAGGGTAAGGGTTAAGGTGCAGGTTAGGGTTAGGGTTAGCGTGAGGCTTTGGTTTAGGGTGAGGGGTAACGTTAGGTTTAGGGTGAGGGTTGGGTTTAGTCTGAGTTTTAGGGTTAGGGTTAAGGTTAGGGTTATGGTGAAGGTAAAGGTTAAGGTTAGGGTTAGGGTTAGGTTCAGCCAGAGGGTGAGGATTAGTGTTAGTTTGAGGATTAGGGTTAGGGTTAAGTTTAGGGTTAGGGTGAGGGGTAGGGTTAGGGTTTGGGTGAGTGTTAGGGTGAAGTTTATGGTTAGGTTTAGGGTTAGCGTGAGACTTTGGTTTAGGGGGAGTTTTAGGAATAGGGTTAGGGTTAGGGTGAGGGTTAGAGTAAGGGTGAGGGTTAGGTTTAGTGTGAGGGTTACGGTTACGGTTAGGGTGAGGTTGAGGGTTAGGGTTAGGGTTAGGGTTAGGATTAGGGTTAGAGTGAGGTTTAGGGTTAGGCTTAGGGTTAGGCTGAGGATGAGGGTGAGTGTGAGTGTTAGGGTGAGGGTAAGAGTTAGCGTGAGAGTTAGTGTTAGGTATAGGTTGAGGGTTAGGTTTAGGTTGATTTTTAGGGTAAGGGTTAGGATTAGGGGTAGAGTGAGTGTTCAGGTGAGAGTGATGGTTTGAGTGTGGGTGATGGTTAGGGTTAGAGTGAGGGTTAGGGTGACGTTGAGGGTTAGGGTGAGGGAGAGGTTTAGGGTTAGGGATAGGGTTAGGGTTAGGGTGAGGGTTAGAATTAGAGGTAGTGTGAGGGTTAGAATGTGGGGTAGGCTAAGAATTAGGGTGAGGGTTAGGGTTAGGGTTATTGTTAGATTGAGGTTTAGGGTCAGGGTTAGGTTTAAGGTTAGGGTGAGATTTAGGTTTAGGTTTAGGTTTAGGGTTAGGGTTAGTGTGTGGGCTAGGGTGAGGGTGAGGATGAGGGTTAGGTTTAGGAATAGGGTTAGGTTTAGGGTTAGGTTAGGGATAGGATGAGGCTTAGGATTAGGTAAGGTTTAGTGTGAGGGTTAGGGTGAGGGTGAGGTTTAAGGTTAGGGTGCGGGTTAGGGTTAAGCTGATGTTTAGTGTGAGGGTGAGGGTTAGGTTGAGGGTGAGGGTTCGGGTACGGGTGAGGGTTAGGGTTAGGGTGAGTGTTAGAGTGACAGTGAGTTTGAGTGTTAGGTTTAGGGTAAGGGTTAGGGTGAGTATTATGGTGAGGGTGAGGGTTAAGGTTAGGTTTAGGGTTAGTGTTAGGATTAGGGTTTGGGTGAGTGTTAGAGTTAGGGTTAGGGTTAGGGTTAGGGTAGGGTGAGGGTAAGCTTTAGGGTGAGGGTTAGGGTTAGGCTGAGGGTGAGGTTGAGGTTGAGGGTTAGGGTTAGGTTTAGGGTTACGGTGATGGGTATACTTAGGCTTAGGGTTAGGATTAGAATTAGGGTGAGTGTGAGGGTGAGGAATATGGTTAGCATTAGGGTTAGGGTTAGGGTTAGGCTGAGGGTCAGAATGAGTGTTAGGGTTAGGGTTAGGGTTAGGTTGAGTATTAAGGTTAGGCATAGGGTTAGCATGAGTTTTAAGATGAGTGTTGGGGTTAAGGTTAGGGTGAGGGTAAGGGTTAGTGTGAAGTTTAGGGTGAGGGTGAGGATAAGGTTTAGGGTGATGGTTAGGATGAGGGTGAGGGTTAGGGTTAGGGTGAGTGTTAGGGTTAGAGTCAGGATGAGGGTGAGGTCTAGGGTGAGGGTGAGATTTAGTGTGAGGGTGAGGGTGAGGGTGAGGGTTAGGGTGTGGGTTACGGTTAGGGTTAGGGTTAGGGTTAGGTTGAGGGTGAGGCTGAGGTTGAGGTTTAAGGTGAAGGTGAGGGTGAGTGTGAGGGGAGGGTTAGGGTTCAGGTTAGGATTAGGTTGAGGGTGAGGGTGAGGGTTAGTGTTTGGATTAGGGTTAGGATTAGGGTTAGGCTGAGTGTTAGTGTGAGGGTGAGGGTGATGGTTAGTGTTAAGTTTAGACGGAGGGATAGGTTTATTGTTAGGGTTAGGATGAGGATGAGGGTAAGGGTTAGGTTTAGGGTTAGGGGGAGGGAGAGGGTTAGGGTGAGGGTTTGGGTTAAGGGTTAGGGTTAGGGTGACGGTTAGGGTCAGGGTTCGGGTGAGCGTAAGGGTTAGGGTGAAAGTTAGAGTTAAGGTGAAAATTAGAGTTAGGGTTAGGGTGAGGTTGAGGGTTAAGGTTAGGATTAGGTTTAGAATTGGGGTGAGGGTGAGGGTGAGTTATAGGGTTAGGATTAGAGTTAGATTTAGGGTTAGGCTGAGGATGAGGGTGAGTGTTAGGGTTAGGGTTAGGGTTAGGGTGAGTGTTAGGGTTAGACTTAGGGTTAGGATAAGGGTTAAGGTGAGGGGTAGGGTTTGGGTTAGTTTGAGGGTTAGGGTTAGGTTGAGGGATAGGGTGTGGATTATGGTTAATGTTAGGGTCAGGGTTAGGGTTAGGGTGAGGGTTAGGGTTAGGGTGAGGGTGAGAGTCAGGGTGAAGTTTAGGTTTAGGATTAGTTTTACGGTAGGGATAGTCTGAGGGTGAGAGTGAGGATGAGTGTGAGAGTTAGGGTTAGGTAAGTGTTAGGCATATGTTTAGGTTGAGTATTAGGGTGATTTTGAGGGTTAGAGGCAGGGTTAGCCTTAGGGAGAGGGTTAGGGTTAGGGTTAGGGTTAGGGTTATGTTTTGGGTGAGTGTGAGGGTTACCTTGAGGTGAGGGTTGGAGTGATCGTGAGGGTTAGGGTGAGGATGAGGGTTAGGATTAGGGTTTGTGTGATTATTAGGGTGAGGTTAAGGCTTAGGGTGAGGGTTAGGGTTAGTGTTAGGGTTAGAGTGAGGGTTAGGGTGAGGGTTAGGGTTAGGGTTTTGGTGATTGTGAAGTTTAGGTTTAGGGTTAGGGTGAGAGTTAGGGTTAAGGTTAGGGTTAGGATGAGAGTTAGGGTTACGTTGAGGATGAGGGTGAGGATGACGGTTTCGGTTAGGGAAGGGTTAGGGTTATGGTTAGGGTGAGGATTAGGGTGAATTTGAGGGTTACAGGGAGGGATACGTTTAGGGTGAGGTTTAGGGTTAGGGTGAGGGGTAGGGTTAGGGTGAGGTTTTGGGTGAGGGTGAGGGTTACCCTGAGGTGAGGGTTCAGGTGAGGATGAGGGTTAGGGTGAGGGTAAGGGTTAGGGTGAGGTTGAGGGTTAGGTTTAGGGTAAGGGTGACCGTGAAGGTGCGGGTGAGGGTGAGGGTTAGTGTTAGCGTGTGGGTTAGGGTGAGTGAAAGAGGGTGAGCATGAGGGTTAGGGTTAGGGTGAGGGTGAGGGCTAGGTTAAGGGTGAGAGTTTGGGTGAAGGTGAGAGTGAGGTTGAGGGTTAGGATGTGGATGAGGGTTAGGGTTAGTGTGAAGGTTAGAGTGAAGGTGAGGTTTATGGTGAGGCTGAGGGTTAGGTTTAGGGTTAGGTTTAGGGTGAGGATTAGGGTCAAGATGAGGGTTAGGGTGAGGGTTAGGGTTAGGGTTAGGGTGAGTGTTAGGGTTAGTGTGAGGGTTATTGTTAGGGTTAGGGTTAGGGTGAGGTTAAGGTTTAGGGTGAGGGTTTTGGATGAGGGTGAGTGTTACGGTTAGAGTGAGGGTTAGGTTTAGGGTGAGGGTTAGTGTTAGGGTGAGGTTTAGGGTTAGGGTTAGGGTGAGGTTGAAGGTGAGGGTGAAGATGAGGGTTAGGGTGTGGGTAAGGGTTAGGGTTAGGGTGAGGGTTAGGGTGACAGTGAAAGTTAGCTTGAGGGGGAGGCTTAGGGTACGGTTGAGGGTTAGCATTAGGGTTAGGGTTAGGGTGAGGGGTAGGATTAGGGTTATCATGAGGGTTAGGGTAAAGTTTCGGGTTAGTGTGAGGGTTAGTGTTAGGGTGAGGGTGAGAGCAATTTTTAGGCTGAGGGTTAGGGTAAGGATGAGTGTTAGGATTAGGGTTAAGTTTAGGGTGAGGTCTAGGGTGAGGGTTAGGGTTAGGGTTCGGGTTAGGGTTAGGATGAGGGTTAGGGTGAGTGTTACGGTTACGATTAGTTTGAGGGTTAGGGTTAGGGTTACGTTTAGGGTTAAGGTGAGGATGAGGGTGAGGGTTTGTGTAACGGTTAGGTTTAGGTTTATGGTGAGGGTGAAATTTAGATTTAGGATTAGGGTTAGGCTTTGGTTTAGGATGAGGGTGCGGTTGAGGGTTAGGGTTAGAGTTAGGGTTAGGTTGGTGATTAGGGTGATGTTTAGAGTTAGGGTGAGGGTGAGGGTTAGGAATAGGTTTAAGGTGAGGGTTTGGGTTTTGGTGAGAGTTAGAGTTAGGGTTAGGGTGAGGGTGAGGTTTAGGTTTTGGGTTAGAGTTAGGGTGAGGGTAAGGGTTAGGGTGAGGTTTAGGATGAGGGTGAGGGTTAGGGTTTGGGTGATGTTTAATATTAGGATTAGGGTTAGGGTGAGGGTTAGGGTGAGGGTTAGGGTTAGGGTTAGGGTTAGGGTTAGGGTTAGGCTTAGTGTGAGGGTGAGGGGAAGGGTGAGTGTTTGGGTTAAGTTTAGGATTAGGTTGAGGTAAGGGTTAAGGTGAGGTTTAGGGTTAGGGTGAAGCGTAGTGTGAGGGTTAGTGTTAGGGTTATGGTTCGGTTAGGGTGAGGGTTAGGGTGAGGTTTAAGGTTAGTGTTAGGGTTGGGGTAGATTGAGTGTTAGGGTTAGTGTGAAGTTTAGGGTGAGGTTAGGTTTAGGGTTAGTGTGAGGGTAAGGGTTTTGGTGCGGGTTAGAGTGAGAGTGAGGGTTGGGGTAAGGTTTAGATGTAGGATTAGATTCAGAGTGAGGGTTAGGGTTAGGGTTAGTGTGAGGGTTAGGCTGAGTGGTAGGGTTAGGGTTAGGATGATGGTGAGGTTGAGGTTTTCGGTTACGTAGGGATTAGGTTTAGGGTTAAGGAGAGGATTAGGGTTTGGGTGAGGGTTACGGAGCTGGTAAGTGTTAGGGTTTGGGTGAGGGTTAGGGTTAGGGTGAAGCTGAGGGTGAGAGTTTTGTTTAGGTTAGGGTTAAGGTTAGGTTTAGGGTTATGGTTAGGTTTAGGATTAGGTTTTAGCTAAGCGTGAGGGGGAGGGTTAGGGTTAGGGTGAGGGTTAGGGTTAGTGTGAGGGTTAGGTTTAGGGATAGGTTTAGGGATACGGTGAGGGTAAGGGTTAGGGTTAGGGTTAGGGTTAGGGTGAGGTTTACAGTTAGCGTTATGGTTAGGGTGTAGGTTAGGTTGAGGGTTGGGGTTAGGTTTAGGTTGAGGGTGAGGGTGACGGTTAGGGTTAGTGTGAGGGTGAGGGTTAATTTTTTTGTTAGGGTGAGGGTGAGGGTTAGGTTTAGGAGAAGTGTTAGGGTTAGGCTTAGGGGGAGGGGGAGGGGAAGGGTGAGGGTTTATGTTAGGGTAAGGATTAGGGTTAGGGTGAAGGTGAGGGTTAGGGTTAGAGTTGGGGTGAGGGTTTGGGTGAGTGTTAGGGTGAGGGTGAGGGTTAGGGTTAGGGTTAGGGAAGGGTGAAGGTAAGGGTTAGGGTGAGGGTTAGTGTTAGGCTGAGGGTGAGGGTGAGGGTGAGGTTTAGGGTTAGGTTTAGGGTTAGGGTGAGGGTGAAGGTTAGGGTTAGGTTTAGGATGAGAGGGTGAGGGTTAGGGTTAGGGATAGTGTGAGGGTTAGGGTTAATGTGAGGGTTAGGGTTAGGTTTTCCGTGAGGGTAAGGGTAATGGTGAGGTGTCGGATGAGGGTGAGGGTTAGGGTTAGGTTGAGGGTTAGGGTTAGGTTGAGGGTTAGGGTGAGGATGAGGGTTAGGTTTAGGGTTAGGGTTAGGGTGAGAGTTAGGATGAGGGTTAGGGTTAGGGTGAGGGTGAATGTTAGGGTGAGGGTAAGGGTTAGTGTGAGGGTTAGTTTTAGGATTATGTTTAGGTTGTGGGTAAGGGTTAGGGTAAGGGTTAGGATGAGTGTGAGGGTTAGGGTGAGGGCTTGAGTTATAGTGAGGGATATGTTTAGGGTTTTGGTTAGGCTGAGGCCTTGGGTGAGGGTGAGGTTGAGGGTGAGGTTGATGGTGAGGGTTAGAGTGTCGGTGAGGGTTAGGGTTGAGTGAGGGTTAGGGTGATGTTTAAGGTTAGGGTTAGGGTTAGGGTTAGGTTGAGGGTGAAGGTGAGGGTTATGGTTAGGGTGAGGGTTAGGGTTACGGTTAGGATTAGTGATAGGGTTAGGGTTAGGGTTAGGGTTAAGGAAGTTTGAGGGTAAGGGTTATGGTGAGGGTTAGTGTTAGGCTGAGGGTGAGCGTGAGAGTGAGGTTTAGGGTTATGTTTAGGATTAGTGTGAGTCTTAGGGTTAGGTTTAGGGTTAGGATGAGGTTTAGGGTGAGGGGTAGGGTTAAGGTTAGGTAGAGGTTGAGGGTGAGGGTTAGGGTTTGTGTGAGTGTTAGGGTTAGGGTGATGGTTAGGGTTAGGCTGAGGGGTAGGGTGAGGGGTAGGGTGAAGGTGAGGGTTAGGGTGCGGGTGAGTGTGAGGTTTAGTGTGTCGGTGAGTGTTAGGGTAGATTGAGGGTTAGGGGGACGGTGAGGGTTACGGTGAGGGTGGAGGGTTAGTGTTATGGTTATGGTTAGGTTTAGGGTCAGGTTGAGGGATTAGGGTTACGGTTAGGGTTAGATTGAGGTTTAGGGTGAGGGGTAGGTTTACGGGTTAGCGTGAGGGTAAGGGTTAGGTTTGGGTCAGGGTTAGGTTTAGGTTTAGGGTGAGGGTACTTGTTAGGGTGACGGGTTAGGATGAGGGTGAGGGTTAGGGTTAGAGTGATGTTTAAGGTGAAGTTTAGGGTGAGGGTTAGGCTTAGGGTGTGGGTAAGGGTTAGGTTGAGCGTGCGGATTAGGTTTACGTTTAGGGTTAGTGTGAGGGTAGGGTTAGGTTTAGGGTGAGGGTTAGGTTTAATGTGAATGTTATGGTTAGGAATAGGGTTAGGACGAGGGTAAGGGTTAGGATTCGGATAGGGTGAGAGTAAGGTTTAAGGTTAGCATGAGTGTTAAGGTGAGGTTTTAGGGTTAGGTTAAGGGATAGGGTGCAGGGTTGGATGAGGGTGAGTGTTGGGTTGTGATTGAGGGTTAGGGTACAAAGTCGAGAGTTAGGTTGACGGGGAGGGTTAGAGTGAGGGTGAGGGTTAAGGTTAGCGTTAGGCTGATGATTAGGGTTTGTATTAGTGTTAGGGTGAGGATTAGGGTGAGGGGTATAGTTAGGGTTAGTGTGAGGGTTAGGATTAGTGTGAGGGTTAGGGTTAGGGTTAGGTTTAGAGTGAGGGTAAGGGTTAGGATGAGGTTAGGGTGACGTTTAGAGTTAGGTTTAGGGTGAGGGTTAGGGTTAGCGTGAGAGTTAGAGTTAGGGTTAGTGTGAGGGTGAGGGTGAGGGTTAGGGTTAGGTTAGGGTTAGAATTAGGGTTAAGGTGCGGGTGCAGAATAGCTTTAGGACTTAGGGGTAGGGTTAGGGTTAGGATGATGGTGATGTTGCGGTTTCGGTTACATAAGGGTTAGGTTTAGGGTTAAGGAGAGGATTAGGGTTTGGGTGAGGGGTAGGGTGATGGTAATTGGTACGGTTTTGAGTGAGGGTTAAGGTTAGGGTGAAGCTGAGGGTGAGGGTTTTGTTTAAGGTAAGGGTTAAGGTTAGGGTTAGGGTTATGGTTAGGTTTAGGATTAGGTTGTAGCTAAGCGTGAGGGGTCGGGTTAGGGTTAAGGTGAGAGTTAGGGTTAGTGTTAGGGTTAAGTTTAGGGATAGGTTTAGGGAAACGGTGAGGGTAAGGGTTAGGGTGAGGGTTAGGATGTGGGTGAGGTTTATGGTTAGCGTTATTTTTAGGTGTGTCGGTTAGGGTGAGGATAAGTGTTAGGTTTAGGTTGAGGGTGAGGGTGACGGTTAGGGTTAGTGTGAGGGTGAGGGTTAGGTTTAGCGTTAGGGTGAGGGTGAGGGTTAGGTTTAGGAGTAGTGTTAGCGTTAGGCTTAGGGTGAGGTTGAGGGGACGGGTGAGGGTTTGGTTTAGGGTAAGGATTAGGGTTAGGGTGAGGGTGAGGGTTAGGGTTAGTGAGGGTTAGGGTTTGGGTGTTCGGGTGAGGGTGAGGGTTAGGGTTAGGGTTAGGGTTAGGGAAGGGTGAGGGTAAGGGTTAGGGTGAGGGTTAGTGTTAGGCTGAGGGTGAGGGTGAGGGTTTAGGGTTAGGTTTAGGGTTAGGGTGAGGGTGAAGGTTAGGGTTAGGTTTAGGATGAGGGTTAGGGTTAGGGATAGTGTGAGGGTTAGGGTTAATGTGAGGGTTAGTTTTACCGGTTAGGGTTAGGGTTACCGTGAGGGTAAGGGTTAAGGTGAGGTTTCGGATGAGGGTGAGATTTAGGGTTAGGTTGAGGGTTAGGGTTAGGGTGAGGGTTTGGGTGAGGATGAGGGTAGGTTTAGGGTTAGGCTTCGGGTGAGAGGGTGAGGGTAGGGTTAGGGTTAGGGTTAGGGTGAGGGTGAAGGTTAGGGTGAGGGTAAAGGGTTAGTGTGAGGGTTAGTTTTAGGATTATGTTTAGGTTGAGGGTAAGGGTTTAGGGTGAGGGTTAGGATGAGGGTGAGGGTTAGGGTGAGGGCTTACGAGTTATGGTGAGGGCATAGGTTTTGGGTTTGGGTTAGGCCTGAGGGCTTGGGTGAGGTGAGGTTGAGGGTGAGGGTTAGAGTGTCGGTGAGGGTTAGGGTTGAGTGAGGGTTAGGGTGATGTTTACGGTTAGGGTTAGGGTTAGGTTTAGGGTGAGGGTGCAGGTGAGGGTTATGGTTAGGGTGCAGGGGAGAGTTAGGTGTAGGGATAGGGTGAGGGTGAGCGTTAGGTTTAGGATTAGTGATAGGGTTATGGTAAGGGTTAGGGTTAAGGAAGTGTGAGGGTAAGGGTTATGGTGAGGGTTAGTGTTAGGGTGACGGGTGAGGGTGAGTTTGAGGTTTAGGGTTAGGTTTAGGATTAGTGTGAGTGTTAGGGTTAGGGTTAGGATAGGATGCGGTTTAGGGTGAGGGGTAGGGTTAGGGTTAGGTAGCATGGTGAGGGTTAGGGTTAGGGTTAGTGTGAGGGTTAGGGTAGGGTGCAGGTTAGGGTGAGGGTTCAGGGTTAGGCTGAGGGGTAGGGTGAGGGCGTGGGTTACGGTGAGGGTGAGAGTGAGGTTTAGTGTGTCGATGAGTATTAGGGTAGGGTGAGCGTTAGGGAGACAGTGAGGGTCAGGGTGAGAGTGAGGGTTTGGGTTATGGTTATGGGTAGAGTTACTGTCAGCTTGAGGATTAGGGTTAGGGTTAGGGTTAGATTGAGGGTTAGGGTGAGGGGTAGGTTTAGGGTTAGGTTTAGGGTTAGCGTGAGGGTAAGGGTTAGGGTGAGGGTCAGGGTTAGGATTAGGTTTAGGGTGAGGGTAATTGTTAGGGTGAGGGTTAGGATGAGGGAGAGGGATAGGGTTAGAGTGATGTTTAAGGTGAAGTTTAGAGTTAGGGTTAGTGTGAGATTGAGGTTTAGGGTGAGGTAAGGGTTAGGTTGGGGTGGGGATTAGGTTTACGGTTAGGGTTAGTGTGAGTAGTAGGGTAGGTTTAGGGGGGAGGGTTAGGTTTATGTGTGAGGGTTATGGTTAGGGATAGGGGTAGGGCGAGGGGTACAGGGTTAGGATTAGGTAGGGTGAGAGTAGGTTTAGGGTAGCATGAGTATTAGGGTGAGTTTTAGGATTAGGTTAAGGGATAGGGTGAGGGTTGGGTGAGGGTGAGTGTGGGTTGTGGGTGAGGGTTAGGGTAAAATTGAGAGTTAGGTTGATGGGGAGGGTAGAGTGAGGGGGAGGTTAGGGTTAGGGGTGATGGTACGGTTTGTAGTAGTGTTAGGGTGGAGGGTTAGGGTGAGGGGTATAGTTAGGGATTAGTGTGAGGGGTTAGGATTAGTGTGAGGGTTAGGGTAAGGGGTAGAGTGAGGGTAAGGTTTAGGGTGAGGTTGAAGGGTGAGGTTTAGGGTGAGGGGTAGGTTTGGGTTAGGTTGAGGTTGAGGGTGAGGGTGAGGTTTGGGGTGTGAGGGTTAGGCTTAGGATTAGGGTGAGGGTTAGGGTAGGGTGAGAGGTTAGAGTTAGGGTTAGGGGGAGGGTGAGGGTTAGGGTGAGGTGAGGGTTAGAATGAGGGGGAAGGTGCGGGTGAGGTATAGGATGAGGAGTAGGGTAAGGGACGAAGAA
>NW_024871468.1:0-40000 GCF_019054845.1 Dipodomys spectabilis
TCCTCCTCCTCCTCCTCCTCCTCGTCCTCCTCCTCCTCCTCCTCCTCGTCCTCGTCCTCCTCCTCCTCCTTCTTCTCTTCTCTTCTTCTTCTTCTTCTTCTTCTTCTTCTTCTTCTTCGTCCCCTTACCCTAATCCTAATCCTATACCTCACCCGCACCTTCACCCTAATTCTAACCCTAACCTAACCCTAACCCTCACCCTCCCCCTAACCGTAACTCTAACTCTCACCCTAACCCTAACCCTCACCCTAATCCTAAGCCTATCCCTCACACTTACCCCAAACCTCACCCTCACCCTCAACCTCACCTAAACCCAAACCTACCCCTCACCCTAAACCTCACCCTTAACCTCACCCTAAACCTTACCCTCACTCTAACCCTAACCCTAACCCTCACACTAATCCTAACCCTCAGACTAATCCTAACTATACCCCTCACCCTAACCCCTCACCCTAACACTACTACAAACCGCACCATCACCCTAACCCTAACCTTAACCCTCACCCTCACTCTAACCCTCCCCATCAACCTAACTCTCAATTTTACCCTAACCCTCACCCACAACCCACACTCACCCTCACCCAACCCTCACCCTATCCCTTAACCTAATCCTAAAACTCACCCTAATACTCATGCTAACCCTAAACCTTACTCTCACCCTACCTAATCCTAACCCTTACCCTCGCCCTAACCCTATCCCTAACCATAACCCTCACACTAAACCTAACCCTCCACCCTAAACCTAACCCTACTACTCACACTAACCCTAACCGTAAACCTAATCCCCACCCTCAACCTAACCCTTACCTCACCCTAAACCTCAAACTCACACTAACCCTAACTCTAAACTTCACCTTAAACATCACTCTAACCCTATCCCTCTCCCTCATCCTAACCCTCACCGTAACAATTACCCTCACCCTAAACCTAATCCTAACCCTGACCCTCACCCTAACCCTTACCCTCACGCTAACCCTAAACCTAACCCTAAACCTACCCCTCACCCTAACCCTCAATCTAACCCTAACCCTAACCCTAATCCTCAAGCTGACAGTAACTCTACCCATAACCATAACCCAAACCCTCACTCTCACCCTGACCCTCACTGTCTCCCTAACGCTCACCCTACCCTAATACTCATCGACACACTAAACCTCACTCTCACCCTCACCGTAACCCACGCCCTCACCCTACCCCTCAGCCTAACCCTAACCCTCACCCTAACCTTCACCCTACCCTAACCCTCACACTAACCCTAACCCTAACCCTCACCATCTACCTAACCCTAACCCTACCCCTCACCCTAAACCTCATCCTAATCCTAACCCTAACCCTAACACTCACACTAATCCTAAACCTAACCCTAAACCTCAAACTCACCCTCACCCTCACCCTAACACTAACCCTCACCATAACCCTTACCCTCACACTTCCTTAACCCTAACCCTAACCATAACCCTATCACTAATCCTAAACCTAACGCTCACCCTCACCCTATCCCTACACCTAACTCTCCCCTGCACCCTAACCATAACCCTCACCTTCACCCTCACCCTAAACCTAACCCTAACCCTAACCTTAAACATCACCCTAACCCTCACTCAACCCTAACCCTCACCGACACTCTAACCCTCACCCTCAACCTCACCTCACCCAAGCCCTCAGCCTAACCCAAACCCAAAACCTATCCCTCACCATAACTCTAAGCCTCACCCTAACCCTCACCCTCATCCTAACCCTCACCCTAACCCTTACCCTCAACCTAAACATAATCCTAAAACTAACCCTCACACTAACCCTTACCCTCACCCTAACCTTCACCCTCACCCTAACCCTAACCCTAACCCTCACCCTCTCACCCTAAGCCTAACCCTAAACCTAACCCTCATCCTCACCCAAACCCTCACCCTAACCCTAACCCTCAACCTAACCCTAAATCTCACCCTCATCCGAAACCTCACCATTACCCTTACCCTCACGGTAACCCTAACCCTAACCTTAAAACTAACCCTCACATTAACCCTAACCCTCACACTATCCCTAACCCTAACCCTCATCCTAAACCTAACCCTAACCTTCACCCTCACCCTAACCCTAAACCTAACCCTAAAACCTCACCCTCATCCTCAGCCTAACACTAACCCTCACCCTAACCCTTACCCTCACCCTTCCCTAACCCTAACCCTAACCCTAACCCTCACCCTCACCCTAACACCCAAACCCTAACCCTCACTAACCCTAACCCTCACCCTCACCCTAACCCTAATCCTTACCCTAAACCAAACCCTCACCCGTCCCCCTCAACCTCACCCTAAGCCTAACGCTAACACTACTCCTAAACCTAACCCTCACCCTCACCCTAACGCTAAACCTAACCCTCACCCTCACACTAACCCTAACCGTCACCCTCACCCTCAACCTAAACCTAACACTTATCCTCACCCTAACCGACACCCTAAAAATAACGCTAACCATAAACCTCACCCACATCCTAACCCTCACCCTAACCCTTACCCTCACCGTATCCCTAAACCTATCCCTAAACTTAACCCTAACACTAACCCTAACTCTCACCTTAACCCTAACCCTACCCCTCACGCTTAGCTACAACCTAATCCTAAACCTAACCATAACCCTAACCCTAACCTTAACCCTTACCTAAACAAAACCCTCACCCTCAGCTTCACCCTAACCTTAACCCTCACTCAAAACCTACCAATTACCATCACCCTACCCCTCACCCAAAACCCTAATCCTCTCCTTAACCCTAAACCTAACCCTTATGTAACCGAAACCCGCAACATCACCATCATCCTAACCCTAACCCTACCCCTAATCCTAAAGCTATTCTTCACCCGCACCTTAACCCTAATTCTAACCCTAACCTAACCCTAACCCTCACCCTCACCCTCACACTAACCCTAACTCTAACTCTCACGCTAACCCTAACCCTCACCCTAAACCTAACTCTAAACGTCACCCTAAACCTCATCCTAACCCTTACCCTCACTCTAAACCTAACCCTAACCCTAACCCTCACACTAATCCTAACCCTCACACTAACCCTAACTATACCCCTCACCCTAATCCTCACCCTAACACTAATACAAACCCTAATCATCAGCCTAACGCTAACCTTAACCCTCACCCTCACTCTAACCCTCCCCGTCAACCTAACTCTCACTTTTACCCTAACCCTCAATCACAACCCAACACTCACCCTCATCCAACCCTCACCCTATCCCTTAACCTAACCTAACCCTAAACCTCACCTTAACACTCATGCTAACCTTAAACCTTACTCTCACCCTATCCTAATCCTAACCCTTACCCTCGTCCTAACCCTATTCCTAACCATAACATTCACATTAAACCTAACCCTCACCCTAAACCTAACCCTAACCCCTCACACTAACCCTAAACGTAAACCTAATCCGCACGCTCAACCTAACCCTTACCCACACCCTAACCCTAACCCTTCACCTTAAACATCACTCTAACCCTAACCCTCACCCTCATCCTAACCCTCACCCTAACAATTACCCTCACCCTAAACCTAAACCTAACCCTGACCCAAACCTAACCCTTACCCTCACGCTAACCCTAAACCTACCCCTCACCCTAAAACCTCAATCTAACCCTAACCGTAACCCTAATCCTCAACCTGACCCTAAACCTAACCATAACCATAACACTAACCCTCACCCTCACCGTAACCCTCACCGTCCCCCTAACCCTCAATCTACCCTAACACTCACCGACACACTAAACCTCACACTCACCCTCACCCTAACCCTCACCTTCACCCTACCCCTCACCCTACCCCTCAGCCTAACCCTAACCATCACCCTAACCCTAACACTCACACTAACCCTAACCCTCACCCTCAACCTCTACCTAACCTTAACCCTACCCCTCACCCTAAACCTCATCCTAACCCTAAACCTAACCCTAAGACTCACACTAATCCTAAACATAACCCTAAACCTCACTCTCACGCTCACCCTCAGCCTAACACTAACCCTCACCATAACCCTTACCCTCAAATTTCCTTAACCCTAACCCTAACCCTAACCCTATCACTAATCCTAACCGTAACCCTAACCCTCACCCTAACCATAACCCTCACCTTCACCCTCAACCTAACCCTAACCCTAACCCTAACCTTAAACATCACCCTAACCCTCACTCAACCCTAACCCTCACCGACACTCTAACCCTCACCATCAACCTCACCCTCAACCTCACCCTCACCCAAGGCCTCAGCCTAACCAAAACCCTAAACATATCCCTCACTATAACTCTAGCCCTCACCCTAACCCTCACACTCATCCTAACCCTTACCCTAACCCTTACCCACAACCTAAACATAATCCTAAAACTAACCCTCACACTAACCCTTACCCTCACCCTAACATTCACCCTCACCCTAACCCTAACCCTCATCCTCTCACCCTAACCCTAACCCTAAACCTAACCCTCATCCTCACCCTAACCCTCAACCTAACCCTAACCCTCAACCTAACCCTAACCCTCACCCTCATCCGACACCTCACCATTACCCTTACCCTCACGGAAAACCTAACCCTAACCCTCACATTAACCCTAACCCTCACACTATCCCTAACCCTAACCCTCACCCTCTCATCCTAAACCTAACCCTAACCTTCACCCTCACCCTAACCCTAAACCTAACCCTAAACCTCACCCTCACCCTCACCCTCAGCCTAACACTAACCCTCACCCTAACCCTTACCTTCACCCTTCCCTAACCCTAACCCTAACCCTCACCCTCACCCTAACACTCACCCAAACCCTCACCCCAACTCTAACCCTAACCCTCACCTTCACCCTAACCCTAATCCCTACCCTAACAAAAACCCTCACCCTTCCCCTCCCCCTCCCCCTAAGCCTAACCCTAACACTTCTCCTAAACCTAACCCTCACCCTCACCCTAACAAAAAAATTAACCCTCACCCTCACACTAACCCTAACCGTCACCCTCACCCTCAACCTAAACCTAACCCCAACACTCAACCTAACCTACACCCTAACCATAAAGCTAACTGTAAACCTCACCCTAACCCTAACCCTAACCCTAACCCTTACCCTCACCGTATCCCTAAACCTATCCCTAAACCTAACCCTGACACTAACCCTAACCCTCACCCTAACCCTAACCCTCCCCCTCACGCTTAGCTAAAACCTAATCCTAAACCTAACCATAACCCTAAACCTAACCTTAACCCTAACCTAAACAAAACTCTCACCCTCAGCTTCACCCTAACCCTAACCCTCACCCAAACCCTAACACTTACCAGCTCCGTAACCCTCACCCAAACCCTAATCCTCTCCTTAACCCTAAACCTAATCCCTACGTAACCGAAAACCTCAACCTCACCATCATCCTAACCCTAACCCTACCACTCAGCCTAACCCTCACACTAACCCTAACCCTAACCCTCACTCTGAATCTAATCCTACATCTAAACCTTACCCCAACCCTCACTCTCACTCTAACCCGCACCAAAACCCTTACCCTCACACTAACCCTAAACCTAACCTCACCCTAAACTTCACACTAACCCTAACACTCAATCTACCCCAACCCTAACACTAACCTTAAACCTCACCCTAACCCTCACCCTAACCGAACCATAACCCTAACACTAACCCTCACACTACGCTTCACCCTAACCCTAAACCTCACCTTAACCCTTACCTCAACCTAATCCTAAACTTAACCCAAACACTCACCCTTCCCCTCACCCTCACACTAAGCCTAACCCTAACCCTAACCCTAACCCTAACCCTAACCCTCACACTAACCCTCACCCTAACCCTAATCCTAATATTAAACATCACCCAAACCCTAACCCTCACCCTCATCCTAAACCTCACCCTAACCCTTACCCTCACCCTAACTCTAACCCAAAACCTAAACCTCACCCTCACCCTAACCCTAACTCTAACTCTCACCAAAACCCAAACCCTCACCTTAAACCTATCCCTAACCCTCACCCTCACCCTAACTCTAAACATCACCCTAATCACCAACCTAACCCTAACTCTAACCCTAACCCTCAACCGCACCCTCATCCTAAACCAAAGCCTAACCCTAATCCTAAATCTAAATTTCACCCTCACCATAAACCTAAACCTAACCGTTACACAAACCCTCACCCTCATCCTCACCTTAACCCTAAACGTAACCCTAACCCTAACCCTCAAACTAATCGTAACCGTAACACTCACCCTAACCCTCATCCTAACCCTAACCCGAACCCTAACCCTAACCCTCACCCTAGACCTCACCCTAAACTTAACCCTAATCCTAACACTCATCCTTACCCTAACCCTCAGCCTAAAAATTGCTCTCACCCTCACCCTAACACTAACCCTCACACTAACCCGAAACTTTACCCTAACCCTCATGATAACCCTAATCCTACCCCTCACCCTAACCCTAACCCTAATGCTAACCCTCAACCGTACCCTAAGCCTCCCCCTCAAGCTAACTTTCACTGTCACCCTAACCCTCACCCTAACCCTAACCCTTACCCACACCCTAACCCTCATCTTCACCCTCACCTTCAACCTCACCCTAACCCTAACCCTAAACCTCACCCTAACACTAACCCTCACCCTAAACCTAACCCTCACTCTAACCGTAACACTCACCCTCATCCAAAACCCTCACCCTAAACCTTAACCTCACCCTAACCCTAACCCTAACAATAACCCTCACACTAACCCTAACACTCACCCTAACCCTAACCCTAACCCTCACCCTAACCCTCATCTTGACCCTAATCCTCACCCTAAACCTAACCCTAAACCTAACCCTCAGCCTCACCATAAACCTCACCTTCACTCTAACCTTCACACTAACCCTAACCCTCATCCACATCCTAACCCTCAACCTCACTCTCACCTTCACCCAAACTCTCACCCTTAACCTAGCCCTCACCCTCACCCTAACCCTAACCCTCATGCTCACCCTAACTCTTTCACTCACCCTAACCCACACGCTAACACTAACCCTCACCCTCACCCGCACCTTCACGGTCACCCTTACCCTAACCCTAACCCTCAACCTCACCCTAACCCTTACCCTCACCCTAACCCTCATCCTCACCTGAACCCTCACCTCAGGGTAACCCTCACCCTCACCCAAAACCTCACCCTAACCCTACCCCTCACCCTAACCCTAAACCTCACCCTAAACGTATCCCTCCCTGTAACCCTCAAATTCACCCTAATCCTCACCCTAACCATAACCCTAACCCTTCCCTAACCGAAACCGTCATCCTCACCCTCATCCTCAACGTAACCCTAACTCTCATCCTAACCCTAACCTTAACCCTAACTCTCACCCTAACCCTAAACCTAAACTTCACAATCACCAAAACCCTAACCCTAACCCTCACCCTAACCCTCACGCTAACCCTAACACTAACCCTAACCCTCACCCTAAGCCTTAACCTCACCCTAATAATCACACAAACCCTAATCCTAACCCTCATCCTCACCCTAACCCTCACGATCACTCCAACCCTCACCTCAAGGTAACCCTCACACTCACCCAAAACATAACCCTAACCCTAACCCTAACCCTAACCCTCTCCCTAAGGCTAACCCTGCCTCTAACCCTCAAAATCACCCTAATACTCAACCTAAACATATGCCTAACACTTACCTAACCCTAACTCTCACACTCATCCTCACTCTCACCCTCAGACTATCCCTACCGTAAAACTAATCCTAAACCTAAACTTCACCCTGACTCTCACCCTCACCCTAACCCTAACCCTCACCCTAACCCTAACCCTGACCCTAACATTAACCATAATCCACACCCTATCCCTCAACCTAACCCTAACCCTCAAACTAACCCAAACCCTACCCCTCACCTTAACCCTTATCCTAACCCTAAGTCTAACCCTAACACTCACCCTAACCCTAACCCTAACCCTAACACTCACCCTCATCCTCAGCCTAACCCTAAATCTAACTCTAATCCTAACCCTATAACTCACCCTCACCCTCACCCCAATTCTAAACCTAATCCTAACCTTAACCCTCAACCTCACCCTAACCCTAACTCTAATTTTCACCTTAACTCTAACTTTCACCCTAACCCTTACGCTCACCCGAACCCTGACCCTAACCGTCACCCTAACCCTAACCCTTAACTTAACCCAAACCCTCACCCTAACCCTCTTCCTCCCCCTAACCCTAAACCTAACCCTTACCCTCATCCTCATCCTAACCCTAACAATAAACCTATCCCTCCCTCTAAACTTAACACTAACCATCACCCTCACCCTCACACTAACACTCAGCCTAACCCTAATCCTAACCCTAATCCAAACACTAACCCTCACCCTCACCCTCAACCTAATCCTAACCTGAACCCTAACCCTCCCCTCACACTCACCCTCACCTTCACCTTAAACCTCAACCTCAGCCTCACCCTCAACCTAACCCTAACCCTAACCCTAACCGTAACCCACACCCTAACCCTCACCCTCACCCTCACCCTCACATTAAATCTCACCCTCACCCTAGACCTCACCCTCATCCTGACTCTAACCCTAACACTCACCCTAACCCTAACCCTCACCCTCATCCTAACCATCACCCTAAACCTTATCCTCACCCTCACCCTAAACTTCACACTAACCCTTACCCTCACCCTAACCCTAACCCCAACACTCATCTTAAAACTCATGCTAACCCTATGCCTAACCTTAATACTCAACCTAACCCTAACCCTAACCCTAACACTCATTCTGACCCTCAGCCTAACCCTAACCCTAACCCTAATGCTAACCATATTCCTCACCCTCACACTCACCCTAATTCTAATCCTAACCCTAAGCCTAAGTATACCCATCACCGTAACCCTAAACCTAACCCTAACCCTCAACCTCAACCTCACCCTCAGCCTAACCCTAACCCTCACCCTAAAGCTTACCCTCACCCTACCCTAACCCTAACCCTAACCCTAACTCTAACACTCACCCAAACCCTAATCCTAACACTAACCCTAAACCTAACCTTAACCCTCACCCTCACCATAATACTCACCCTAACCCTTACCCTAAACCTAACACTCAAACTCACTGTCACTCTAACACTCACCCTAACCCTAACCCTCACCCGTACCCGAACCCTCACCCTCAACCTAACCCTCACCCTCACACTAAACATCAGCTTAACCCTAACCCGCACCCTAACCTTAAACCTCACCCTCACCCTAACCCTCACACTAAACCTTACCTAATCCTAAGCCTCATCCTATCCCTAACCTAACCCTAAACCTAACCCTATTCCTAAACCTAACCCTCATCCTCACCCTCACCCTAGCCCACACACTAACCCTAACCCTAAACCTAAACCTAAACCTAAATCTCACCCTAACCTTAAACCTAACCCTGACCCTAAACCTCAATCTAACAATAACCCTAACCCTAACCCTCACCCTAATTCTTAGCCTACCCCACATTCTAACCCTCACACTACCTCTAATTCTAACCCTCACCATAACCCTAACCCTATCCCTAACCCTAAACCTCTCCCTCACCCTAACCCTCAACGTCACCCTAACCCTCACTCTAACCCTAACCATCACCCACACTCAAACCATCACTCTCACCTGAACACTCACTCTACCCCTAATCCTAACCCTTACCCTAAAAATCAACCTAAACCTAACCCTCAACCTATACCTAACACTAACTCTCACGCTAACTCTTACCCTCACCCTAACACTCACACTCACCCTCATCCTCAGCCTAACCCTAAGCCTAACCCTAAACCTCACTCTAACCCTAATCCTAACCCTAACCCTAACCCTAACCCTCAACCTCACCCTAACCGTAACCGTAACCCTCACACTAAACCTAACCCTCACCCTTACTCTAACCCTCACCCTAACCCTAACCCTATTCCTAAAACTCCCCCTAAACCAAAGTCTCACGCTAACCCTAAACCTAACCATAAACTTCACCCTAACACTCACCCAAACCCTAACCCTACCCCTCACCCTAACCCTAAACTTAACCCTAACACTAATCCTCAAACTAACACTAATCCTCACCCTCTGGCTGAACCTAACCCTAACCCTAACCTTAACCTTTACCTTCACCATAACCCTAACCTTAACCCTAACCCTAAAACTCAGACTAAACCCAACCCTCACCCTAAACCTAACGCTACCCCTCACCCTAAACCAAAGCCTCACGCTAACCCTAACCCTAACCTGCACCTTAACCCTTACCCTAACCCTAACCTTAACCTTAACCCTCCCCCTAACCGGAATGCTAACCCTAACCCTCACCCTCAACCTAACCCTCACCCTCACCCTTACCCTAAACCTAAACCTAACCCTCACACTAACCCTAACCTTCACCTTCTCCCTAACCCTCACCCTGACCCTAACCCTCACCCTAACGCTAAAACTAAACCTAACACTCAGCCTCACCCTAACCATTACCTTCACCCTAACCCTCACCCTAACCCTAATCCTAACCCTAACCCTCCCCCTAAACCAAAGCCTCACGCTAACCCTCAACCTAACCCTAAACTTCACCCTAACCCTCACCCAAACCCTATCCCTACCCCTCACCCTAACCCTAAACATAAACCTACCCCTATTCCTCACACTAACCCTAAGCCTCACCCTAAGGCTAACTCAAACCCTAAACCTAACCCTAACCTTAACCCTAACCCTAACCCTCAGACTAAACCGAACCCTCACCATAAACCTAATCCTACCCCTCACCCTAAACCAAAGCCTCACGCTAACCTTAACCCTAACCCTCACCCTAACCGAAATGCTAACCCTAACCCTCACCCTCAACCTAACCCTCACCCTCACCCTTACCCTAAACCTAACCCTAGCCCTCAAACTAAACCTAACCCTCACCCTAACCTTAACCCTACCCCTCATCCTACACCTCACCTGAACCCTCACCTTCACCCTAACCCTCACCCTAACCATAAAACTAAACCTAACACAGCCTCACCCTAACCCTCACCCAAACCCTAAACATAACCCTAACCCTATTCCTCACACTAACACTTAGCCTCACCCTAAGGCTAACCCTAACCCTAACGTTTACCTTCACCATAACCCTAACCTCAAACCTAACCCTAACCCTCAGACTAAACCAAACCCTCACCCTAAACCTAACCCTACCCTTCACGCTAAACCAAAGCCTCACACTAAGCCTAACCATAACCCTCACCTTCACCCTTAACCTAACCCTAAACTTCACCCTAACCCTCACCCTAACCGAAATGCTAACCCTAACCCTCACTCTAACCCTCACCCTCACCCTTACCCTAAAGCTAAACCTAACCCTCAGACTAACCCTAACCCTCACCCTAACCTTAACCATACCCCTCACCCTACACCTCACCCTAACCCTCAACTTCACCTTAACCCTCACCCTAACCCTAACCCTCACCCTAACCCTAACCCTCACCCTAACCCTAACCCTCACCCTAGCCCTAAAACTAAACCTAACATTCAGCCTAACCCTAACCATCACCCTTACCCTTATCTTCAAACTAACACTCACCCTAACCCTAACCCTAACCCTAACCCTAACCCTCCCCCTAAACCCAAGCCTCACGCTAACCCGAAACCTAACATTAAACTTCACCCTAACCCTCACGCTAACCCTAACCCTGCCCCTCAGCCTAACCCCTAAACATAACCCTAACCCTATTCCTCACACTAACACTAAGCCTCACCCCAAGGCTAACCCTAACCCTAACCCTAACCCTAAGGTTTACCTTCACCATAACCCTAACCTTAACCCTAACCGTAACCCTCAGACTAAACCCAACCCTCACCCTACACCTAACCCTACCCCTCACCCTAAACCAAAGCCTGACTCTAATCCTAACTCTAACCCTCAACTTCAACCTTACCCTAACCTTAAACTTAACCCTAACCCTCACCCTAACCCTCACCCTAACCAAAATGCTAACCCTAACCCTCACCTTAACCCTCACCCTCACCCTTACCCTAACCCTAACCCTAACCCTCACACTAACCCTAACCCTCACCCTAACCTTAACCCTACCCATGCTCACCTCACCCGAACCCTCACCTTCACCCTAAACCTCACCCTAACCCTAACCCTCACCCTAACTCTAACCCTCACCCTGACCCTAACCCTCACCCTAACCGTAAAACTACCCCTCACCCCAACACTCATCCTAACCCTAAAACTCACGCTAACCCTAACCCTAACCCTAAACCTCACCCTAAACCTAAACGTAACTAAACTAAACCTAACACTCAGCTTCACTCTAACCATCACTCTTACACTTACCTTCACCCTAACCCTCACCCTAACCCTAACCCTAAACCTCACACTAAGACTTACCCTCACCCTAACCCTAACCATAACTTCTCCCTCACACTAACCCTAACCCTCACCCTAACCGTAAAACTACCCCTCACCCCAACACTCATCCTAACCCTAAAACTCACGCTAACCCTAACCCTAACACTCGTCCTAAACCAAACACTCACCCTCAACCTCACCCTCACCCTCAGTCTATCCCTAACCCTAACGCTAATCCTAACCCTAACCCTAACCGTAACCTAAACTTAACCTTCCCCTTCACCCTCAACCTAACTCTAACCCTTATCCAACCCCAAACCTCACCCTTACTCTAACGTTCACCGAACCCTAACCCTCACACTCACACTCACCCTATCCCTAACCCTTACACTCACCCTAACCCTAACCCTCACCCTCACCCTAACCCTAAACCTAAACCTAACCCTCACTCTAAACCTAACACTTACCCTAACCCTAACCCTAAACCTTAACCCTAAACCTCACTCTAGTAAGAACCCTAATCCTAACCCTCTACTGATTACATCTTTGATGGCTAAACTCTATTCAACCTGAGGAAGTAAGTTGAACCTGTACTTATGGTACTCTGTGAAAGTTTGGAGAACTACACCTCAGTTGTTTGGGACGCGACAACTGTCCATCCAGGAATATGGACGGCACTAGCTATGTCAGGCTCTAATTAGTCCACCGTTGTGTGAATGACTTCTGCCAGAAACACTCAGAATGAGGTTCTGAGTTATTGCAAGATAGGTGCGTTTCACTCCTTTTCAAGGCTTCTTAGGAAGAATTTCAGATTCTGTTTACCGTCAGGCCTCCAGGTGTTCCTGGTGAACATCAAATTGTAAACCCTAACCCTAACCCTAACCCTAAAGCTAACCCTAACCCTAACCCTAATCCTAACCCTCACCTTAACCCTAACCCTAACCCTCACCCTAACCCTCACCTAAACACTCACGCTAAACCTATCCCTCACTCTCAGCCTTACCCTCACCCTAAACCTTACCCTCACACTAAACCTAACCCTAACCCTCACCCTAACCCTAAACCTAACCCTAACCCTAACCCTCATCCTAACACCCTAACACTCACGCTAACCCTAACCCTCACTCTCACCCAAACCCCTACCCTAGCCCTTATCCTCACCCTAGCCCTATCCGTAAACCTAACCCTCACAATAAACCTAACCCTCACCCTAAACCTAACCCTACTCCTCACCCTAAGCCTAACCCTAACCCTAACCCTAACCCTCACCCACACCCTAACCCTCAACCTCACCCTCACCCTCACCCAAAACCTCAACCTTAACCTAGCCCTCACCCTAACCCTAACACTCACAATCACCCTAACACCCTCACCCTAACATTCATGCTAACCCTAAACCTCACCCTCACGGTCACCCTCACCCTAACCCTAACCCTCTCCTTCACTCTAACCCTTACCCTCACCCTAACCCTCACCCACACCCGAACCCTCACTTCACGGTAACCCTAACCCTCATCCAAAACATCAGCCTAACCTTAACCATCACCCTAACCCTAACCCTACCCCTAACCGTAACCCTCCCTCTAACCCTCAATCTCACCCCACTCCTCACCCTAACCATTACCCTTACCCTTACCTAACTGAAACCCTAAACCTTACCCTCACCCTCAACCTAACCCTAACTCTCAGCCTAACCCTAACCTTAACCCTAACACTCACCCTAATCCTAACCCTCAAACTCACCCTCACCCAAACCCTAAACCTCACCCTAACCCTAACATTAACTCTAACCCTCATCCTCACCCTAAACCTTAACTTCACCCTAATCCTCACACAAACCCTAACCCTAACCCTCATCCTCACCCTCTCACCCTCACTCGATCCCTCACCTCACAGTAACCCTCACCCTCACCCAAAACATCACCCTAACCCTAAAACTCAACCTAACCCTAAACCTAAACTTCACCCTAACCAGAACCCTCCCTCTAACCCTTACCTAACCCACTCACCCTCACCCTCACTCTCACCCTAACCTTCACCCTCACCATAGCCCTCAGCCTAAACCTAAACCTAACCCTGACCCTCACCCTCACACTCACCCTCATCCTCAGCCTATCCCTAACCTTAAACGTAATCCTAACCCAAAACTTCACCCTGACGCTCACCCTCACCCTAACCCTAAACCTAACCCGAATCCTCACCCTAACCTTAACCCTCACCCTAACACCCTAACACTAACCCTAAACCTAACCCTCACCCTACCCCTCATCCTAAACATAAACCTAACCCTAACCCTCACCCTCACCCTAACCCTAATCCTAACCTTAAATATCACCCTAACCCTTACCCTCTCCCTCATCCTAACCCTCACACTAACCTTTACACTCACCCTAACCCTAACCCTAAACCTAACCCTCACCCTAACCCTAAACCGAACCCTAACCCTCACCCTCACCCTAACCCGAATCCTAACCTTAACCATCACCCTAACTCTAACCCTAAGCCTAACCCTCACCCTAACCCTAATCCTAACATTAAACATTACCCAAACCTTAACCCTCAACCTCATCCTAAATCTCACCCTAACCCTTACCCTCACCCTAACTCTAACCCTAAACCCAACCCTCACCCTCACCCAAAACCTCACCCTATCCCTAACCTTAACCTTAACCTTCACCCTCAAACTCACCTTCACCCTAATACTAACCCTCTCACCCTCACCCTAACCCTCACCCTCACCCTAAACATCACCCTAACTCTAATCCTCACCCTAATCCTAAACCTAAACCTCACCCTAAAGCTAACCCTCACCCTAAACTTCACCCACACTCTAATCCTCACCCTAACTCTAACCCTAAATCTTACCCTAAATCTAACCCTCACCCTCACCCTCAGCCTAAACCAAACCCTAACCCTAATCCTAATCCTAACTCTCACCCTCACCTTAAACCTAACCCTAACCGTTACCCTAACCCTCATCCTCATCCTCACCCTAACCCTAACCGTAACTCTAACCCTAACCCTCAAACTAACCCTAAACCTAACACTCACCCTAACCCTCATCCTAACCCTAACCCGAACCGTAACCCTAACCCTCACCCTAGACCTCACCCTAACCTTAACCCTAATCCTAACCCTCATCCTTACCCTAACCCTCAGCCTAAAAATTGCCCTCACCCTCACCCTAACCCTAACCCTCACACTAACCCGAAAATTCACCCTAACCCTCACGATAACCCTAATGCTACCCCTCACCCTAACCCTCACCCTAACCCTAACGCTAACCCTCACCCGTACCCTAAGCCTCACCCTCAAGCTAAACTCACTGTCACCCTAACCCTCACCCTAACCCTAACCCTCACCCACACCCTAACCCTCATCTTCACCCTCATCTTCAACCTCACCCTAACTCTAACTCTAACCCTAACCCTCAAGCTAACACTAATCCTCATTCTAAACCTAACCCTCACCCTAACCGTAACACTCACCCTCATCCAAACCCTCACCCTAAAACATACCCACACCCTAACCCTAACCCTAAAACTAACCCTAACACTAACCCTAACCCTCACCCTCACCCTCACCCTAACCATAACCCTCACCCTAACCCTCATCCTGACCCTAATCCTCACCCTAAACCTAACCCTAAGCCTCACCATAACCCTCACCTTCACTCTAACCCTCACCCTCACCCTCACCCTAACCCTCACCCACACCCTAACCCTCAACCCCAACCTCACCCTCACCCAAAACCTCACCCTTAACCTAGCCCTCACCCTAACCCTAACCCTCATCCTCACCCTAACACACTCACCCTAAACCTCACGCTAACACTAACCCTCACCCTCACCTGCACCCTCACGGTCACCATCACCCTAACCCTGACCCTCAACCTCACCCTAACCCTTACCCTCACCCTAACCCTCATCCTCACCCGAACCCTCACCTCAGGGTAACCCTCA
The DNA here is from genome assembly GCF_019054845.1 of Dipodomys spectabilis. Taxonomy (NCBI): domain Eukaryota; kingdom Metazoa; phylum Chordata; class Mammalia; order Rodentia; family Heteromyidae; genus Dipodomys; species Dipodomys spectabilis. The sequence goes on from NW_024871468.1 coordinate 16,331, forward strand.
CCCTCACCCAAAACATCACCCTAACCCTACCCATCACCCTAACCCTAAACCTAAACCTCACCCTAAACGAAACCTTCCCTGTAACCCTCAAATTCACCCTAATCTTCACCCTAACCATAACTCTAACCCTTACCTAAGCAAAACCCTCATCCTCACCCTCACCCTCAACCTAACCCTAACTCTCATCCTAACCCTAACCTTAACCGTAACTCTCACACTAACACTTAACCTAAACCTCACCCTCACTAAAACCCTAACCCTAAACCTCATCCTAACCCTCACCCTCACCCTAACCCTCAAACTCACGTTAAACCACACCCTCACACTCACCCTGACCCTAACCCTAACCGTAATCCTAACCCTAACCCTCACCTTAAACATCACACTAACGCTCAGCCTAACCCTAAACTTCACCCTCATCCTAAACCTCACACTAACCTTTACCCTCACGCTAAGCCTAAGCCTAAGCCTAACCCTCACCCTCACCCTTACTGTTACCCTCAGCCTACCCCTAACCCTAACACTCACCCTAACCCTCAACCTAAACCTACTGCTCATCCTAACCCTCACCCTAACCCTATTCTTCGCCCTGAAACTCACCCTAATACTTACGCTAACCCTTGCCCTAACCCTCACCCTAACTCTAACACTAAGCCTAACCCTCACACTAACCCTAAACCTAAAGCTCACCCTACACCTCAATCAAACCCTAATCCTAAACCTAACCCTCACCCTAACCTTCACCCTCACCCTTACCCTCAACCTAACCCTAACACTAACCTTATCCGTAAGGTTAACACTCACCCTAAACCTCACCCTCACCCTACCCCTACCCCTAACCCTAAACATAACTCTAACCCTCACCCTAACCTTAACCCTAATCCTAACCCTATTCCTCAACCTCACCCTCACCCTAATTCTAAACCCAAACCTAAACCTAAGCCTCACCCTTACCCTAACCCTAACTCTAACTCTCACCCTAAACCTAACACTCACCCCAAACCTAACCCTAACTCCCACCCTCAACCTAACGCTAAACCTCACCCTAACCCTCAACCTAACCCTAACTCTAACCCTAACCCTCAACCTCACCCTAACCCCAATCCTAACCCTCACCCTAACACTAACCCTTACCCTAACCCTAACCCTCACCCTCACCCTAACCTTCACCTTAACACTTAACCTCACCCTAACCCTCACACTAACCCTCATCTTCACCTTCATCTTCAACCTCACCTTAACCCTAACCCTAACCCAAACCCTCATAATAACCCTAACCCTAACCCTAAACATCACCCTAACTCTCACCCTCACCCTAACCCTAAACCTCACCCTCATCCTAACCCTCACCCTAACCCTTACTCTCACCCTAACCTTAACCCTAATACTCTCCCTAACCCTCACCCTCCTTCTAACCCTCAAACTCACCCTAAGCTTCACCCAAACGCTTATCCTCACCCTAACCCTCACGCTAAGCCTAACCCTAACACTAACACTAATCCTAAACTTAAACATTACCCTAACCCTAACCCTCACCATCATCCTAACCCTCAGCCTAACAATTACCGTAACCCTAACCCTAACCGTAACCCTTACCCTTACCCTCACCTAACCCTTTCCCTCACCGTAAACCTAACCCTAACCCAACCCCTTACCCTAACCCTCATGCGAACCCTAACCTTAACAGTAATTCTCACCCTGACCCTAAACCTAACCCTAAATCTAACCCTCATCCTCAACCTAACACTCTAACCCTCACCCTACCCTAATCCTCACCCACAAACTAACCATCAACTTCACCCTAACCCTCACCCAAAACTTCACCTTAACCTAGCCCTCACCCTAACCCTAACCCTAAACCTTATCTAACCGAAACCCTCACACTCACCCTTGCCCTCACCCTAACCCTAACCCTCACCCTCACCCTAACAATTACCCTCACCCTAACCCTCATGCTAACCCTAACCCTCACCCTCACCCGCACCCTCATGGTCACCCTCACTCTAACCCTAACCCTCACCCTCACCCTAACACCCTCACCCTACCGCTCACCCTCACCTGAACCCTCACCTCAGTGTAACCCTCACCCTCACCCAAAACATCACCCTAACCCTAAACATCACCCTAACCCTAACCCTAAACCTCAAGCTAACCCTAACCCTCCTAACCCTCAAACTCAACCTAATCCTCACCCTAACCATAACCCTAATCCTTACCTAACCGAAAGCCTCACGCTCACCCTCACCCTCAACCTAACCCTATCTCTCATCCTAACCCTAACCTTAACCCTAACTCTCACCCAACACTAACACTAAACCTCACCCTCACCCAAACCCTAACCCTAACCCTCAACCTCACCCTAACTCTAAGCCTAACCCTAACCCTAACACTCACCCTCATATTAAACCTAAACCTATAACTAAACCTCACCCTCACACTCACCCTAAACCTAACACTAACCCTCACCCTGACCCTAAAACTAAACAAAACCCTAACCCTAACCCTTCCCCTCACCCTAACACTTAACCTAACCCTAAACCTCAACCTCACCCTAAATCTAAACCTAACCATAACCTTCATCCTAACCCTAACCCTCACCCCAAACCTAACCCTAAACTTCATCCACACCCTAACACTCACCCTCACCCTAACGCTATCCCTAACCCTCACCCTCATGCTAACCCTCACACTTACCCTTGCCCTCACGTTAACCCTAATCCTAACCCTAACCCTAACCCTCACACTAACACTAAGGCTCACACTAACCCTAACCCTACCCCTCACCCTAACCCTCCACTTAAACCTAACTCTAACCTTTACCCTCACCCTAACCCTAACCCTGACCCTAACCCTCACCCTCACCCTCACCATCACCCTTACCCTAACCCTAAACCTACCCCTCACCCTAACCCTCAACCTAAACCTAACCCTGGAAGTAACCCTCACGCTAACCCTAACCCTCACCCTCACCCTCAGCCTAACTTTAACCCAAACCCTAATCCTAAACCTAAGCCTCACCCTCACCCTCACCCTAACCCTAACCCTTACCCTCACTCTAAACCTAACCCTAAACCTAACCCTCACAATAACCCTAACCCTCACCCTAACCCTAACTCTGCTACTCACCCTAAATCTCATCCTAACCCCAACCTTATCTGTAGTACTCACCCTAACCCTAACCATAACCCTCACCCTCAGCCTAACCCTCACTCTCACGTGAACCCACACCCTAACCCTAACCCTAACCCTAACCCTAACCCTAACCCTAACCCTAACCCTCACCTTAAATATCACACTAACGCTCACCCTAACCCTAACCTTCAACCTCATCCTAAACCTCACCCTAACCTTTACCCTCATGCTAAGCCTAACCCTAACCCTACCCCTCACCCTCACCTTTACCGTTACCCTCACCCTACCCCTAACCCTAACCCTTACCCTATCAACCTATACCTACTGCTCAGCCTAACCCTCACCTTAACCCTATTCCTTACCCTGAAACTCACCCTAATCCTTACTCTAACCCTTACGGTAAACCTCACCCTAGCCCTCACCCTAAAATTATCCTCACCCTAACCCTAACCCTCACACTTACCCTAATCCTAACCTTAAACATCACCCTAACCCTTACCCTCACCCTAATCCTAACCCTCACCCTAACACTTACCTTCATCCTAAACCTAATCCTAAACCTAACCCTCACCCTAACCCTAATCCGAATCCTAACCTTAACCATCACCCTAGCCCTAACTCTCAACCTAACCCTCACCCTAACTCTAATCCTAACATTAAACATCACCCAAACCCTAAACCTCACAGTCATCCTAAACCTCACCCTAACCCTTACCCTCACCCTAACTCTAACCCTAAACCTAAACCTCACCCTCACCCTAACCCTAACTCTAAATCTCACCGTAACCCAAATCCTCACCCTAAACCTCACCCTAACCCTCACCCTCACCCTAACTCTAAACATCACCCTAACCCTCAACCTAACCCTAACTCTACCTTTAACCTTCAACCTCAACCTAACCTAACCCTTACCCTTATGCTCACCCTAACCCTAACCGTATCCTTATCCCTCACACTATTCCTAACCCTCACCCTAACCCTAACCATACCCCTCACTCTAACCCTCACCCTAGCACTAATACTAACCCTAACCATCACCCTAACCCTAACCCTAAACCTCAACCTCACTCTAACACTCCCTGATACCCTAAACCTCACACCCTAACCCTCACCCACAACCCAACCCTCACCCTCACCCAAAACCTCACCCTATCCCTAACCCTAACCCTAACCCTCACCCTCAACCTCACCTTCACCCTAACCCTAACCCTAACCCTCACCCTCACCCTAACCCTCACCCTCACACTAAACATCACCCTAACTCTAACCCACACCCTAATGCTAAACCCAAGCCTCACCCTAAAACTAACCCTCACCCTAAATTTCACTCACACTCTAATCTTCACGCTAACCCTAACCCTAAATCTTACCCTAACCCTAAACTTCACTCTCACCCTCACCCTCAGCCTAAACCAAACCCTAACCCTAATCCTAAACGTAACTCTCACCCTCACCATGAACCTAACCTTAACCGTTACCCTAACCCTAGCCCTCACCGTAATCCTAACTCGAAACCTAACCTTCACCGTAACCTTAACCCTCACCCTAACCCTCACGCTGATACTAACCCTCACCCTAAACACTACCCTCACCCTAACACTAACCCTCACCTTAACCCTAAAACTCACACTAAACCTAACCTTATGCCTCACCTTAACCCTCATCCTAACCCTAAGCCTAACCCTAACATTCACCCTAACCCTAACCCTAACACTCACCCTGACCCGCAGCCTAACCCTAACTCTTACCCTAATAATAAACCTATCCCTCACCTTCACACTCACTCTAATTCTAACCCTAACCCTAATCCTAACTATACCCCTCACCCTCACCCTCACCCTAACCCTCACCCTCACCCTAGCCCTCGGCCTAACCGTAAACCTAACTCTAACCATTACCCTAACCCTATCCCTAACCCGCACACTAATCCTCATCCTAAACCTAACCCTAACCCTCATGCTCACCCTAACCCTAACACTAACCCTCAACCTAACCGTAAACCTCACCATCACCCTCACCCTCAACCTATCCCTAACCCTACCCCTCACCCTAAACCTCATCCTAACACTAACCCTAACCCTAACACGAACACTAATCCTAAACCTAACCCTAAACCTCACCCTCACCCTCATCCTCACCCTAACCTAACACTACACCTCACCCTAACCCTCATCTTAACCCTAACACTAACCCTAACCCTAACCGTCACCCTCACCCTAAACCTAACCCTAACCCTTACCCTCAACCTAACCCAAACCTTCACCCTCACCCTCAGTCTAACCCTAAACCTAACCGCAATCCTAACCCTAACCCTCACCCTCACCCTCACCCTAACCTCACCCTAAACCTAACCCTAATAACCCTCACACTAACCCTCACGCTAACCCTAACTCTAACCCTCACTTCCACCCTAACCCTAAACAAAACTCTAACCCTAAACCTCACCCTACCCCTCACCCTAACCCTTAACCTAACCCTAATCCTAACCCTCACCCTAACCCTAAAACTAACCCTCACCCTCACCCGAACCCTAACCCTCACCCTAAGGCTTACCCTAACCCTCATCCTCACCCTAACACTCACCCTCACCCTAAACCTATCCCTAACCCTCACCCTCATCCTAACCCTCACCCTTACCCTTACCCTCACGGTAACCCTAACCCTAAATCTAATCCTAACCCTCACACTTACACTAAGGCTCACACTAACCCTAACCCTACCCCTCACCCTAAACCTCAACCTAAACCTAACCCTAACCCTAACCCTAAACCTCAACCTAACCCTTACGCTCATCCTTACCCTAACCCTCTCAAGAAACCTAACCCTCACCCTAACCCTAACACTAAACCTCACCCTGACCCTCAAGCTCATCCTCAGCCTAAGCCTATCCCTAACACTAATCCAAACACTAACCCTCACCCGCACCCTCAAGCTAAGTCTAACCCGAAACCTAATCCTGACCCTCACACTCACCCTCACCCTCACGTTAAGCCTCAGCCTCAGCCTCAACTCACCCTAACCCGAACCTTAACCCGAACCCTCACGCTAACTCTAAACCTCAACCTAACCCTCAACCTAACCCTAACTCTAACCCTAACCCTCACCCTGACACTGGCCCTCACCCTTACCATAACCCTCACCCTAAATCTAACCCTCACCCTAACCCTCACCCTCAACCTAATCCTCACCCTAACCCTTACCCTCACACTAACCCTCACACTCACCCTATCCGTAACCCTACCCCTACCCCTCACACTAACCCTAAACCTAGTCCTAACCCTAAACCTCACCCTAACCCTAAGCCTAATCCTAAACTTCACCCTCACCCTAGCCCTCACCCTAACCCTAATCCTAACCCTAACCCTCACCCTCACCCTAACCCTATCCCTAACCATAACACACACACTAAATGTAACCCTCACCCTAACCCTAACCCTACCCCTCACACTAACCCTAAACCTAGTCCTAACCCTAAACCTCACCCTAACCCTAAGCCTAATCCTAACCTTCACCCTCACCCTAGCCCTCACCCTAACCCTAATCCTAACCCTAACCCTCACCCTAACACTAAACCTCACCCTAACCCTAACCCTCACCCTCACCCTAACCCTTACCCTAAACCTAACCCTAATATTAACCCTAAATCTCACCCTAAACCTAACCCTTAACTTAACCCTAACCCTCACCCTAACCCTCACCCTAACCCTAACCCTAAACCTAACCCTATCCCTCACCCTAACACTTACCCTGATCCTCACCCTAACCCTCACAATGAACCTATCCATCACCCTAACCCTAACACTAACCATCTCCCTCACACTCACGCTCACCCTCAGCCTAACACTAAACCTAACCTTAATCCAAACACTAACCCTCACCCTCACCCTCAACCTAACCCTAACCCGACCCCTAAACCTCACTCTCACACTCACCCTCACCCACAACTTAAACCTCAGTCTTAGCCTCACCCTCAACCTAACCCTAACCCGAACCCTAACCCGAACCCTAACCGTAAACCTGACCCTAACCATAACCCTAACATACAACGTAATCCTCATTCTCTCTCTCAACCTCACCCTATACCTCAACCGAACCCTAACCCTCATCCTTACCCTAACCCTCACAAGAAACCGAACCCTCACCCTAACCCTAACACTAAACCTCACCCTCACCCTCACGCTCACCCTCAGCCTATCCCTAACCCTAACACTAATCCAAACACTAACCCTCACCCTCACTCTCAAGCTAACCCTAGCCTGAAACCTAACCCTGACCCTCACCCTCAATCTTACACTCACTGTCACCCTAATCCTCACCCTACACTAAACCTCACTGACACCCTAACCCTCACCCTCACCCTCACCCTCACCTTAGCCATCGGCCTAACCTTAAACCTAAACCTAACCATTACCCTAAACCTAACCCTAACCCTAACCCTCAAACTAACCCTAACGCTCACACTAACCCTCACCCTAACCCTCATCCTAAGCCTAATCCTAACCCTCACGCTCACCCTAACCCTAACCCTCACCCTCACCCTCATCCTCAACCTAACCCTAACCCTACCCCTAACTCTAACCATAACCCTCTCCGTAAGCCTCAACCTCACACTATACCTAACCCTAACCCAAACCCTCACCCTACCCCTCACCCTCACCCTAAGCCTAACCCTAACTCTAACACTAACCTTAAACCTAACCCTCACCCTCACCCTATCCCTAAACCTAACCCTCACCCTAAACCTAACCCTAAACCTCACCCTCACCCTAAGCCTAACCTTAAACATCACCCTAACCCTCATCCTAACCCTAACCCTAACCCTTGTCCTAAACCTCACCCTAACCCTTACCCTCATCCTAAGTCTAACCCTAAACCTAACCCTCACACTAACCCTAACACTAACCCTCACCCTCACACTCACGCTCACCCTCAGCCTAATCCTAATCCTAACTCTAATCCAAACACAAACTCTCACCCTCATCCTCAAACTAACCCTAATCCTCACCCTAACCCTCAACCACACACTCATCCTCAACCTCAACTAAACCTCAGCCTCAGCCTCAACCTCACCCTAACCGTAACCCAAACCCTCACCCTAACCGAAACTCTGATCTTAAGCCTAACCCTAACCCATACCCTAACCCTCACCCTCACAATAGGCCTCACCCTAACCCTAACTCTAACCCTCACCCTAACTCTAAACCTCACCCTAACCCTCACCCTCATCGTATCCCTCACCCTAACCCTTACCTTCCCCAAAACCCTAACGCTCACCCTAACCCTAAACTTACCCCTCATCTTAACCTTCACCCTAACCCTTACCCTAAACCTAACCCTAACGTTAACACTAAATCTCACGCTAAACCTAACCCTTAACTTAACTCTAACCCTCACCCTAACGCTCACGCTAACCCTAACCCTTCCCCTCACCCTAACCCTCAACCTAACCCTTACCCTCATCCTCACCCTAACCCTCAAAATAAACCTAACCCTCACCCTAATCCTAAAACTAACCATCACCCTCACCCTCACGCTCACCCTCAGCCTAACTCTAACCCTAACCCTAATCCAAACACTAACCATCATCCTCACCTCAACCTAACCCAAACCCGAACACTAACGCTCACCCTCACACTCACCCTCACACTCACCGTAACCTTAAACCTCAGCCTCAGGCTCACCCTCAACCTAACCCTAACCCTAAGTCTAACCCTCACACTAATCGTAACCCTGACCCTAACATTAAACGTAAGCCACACCCTAACCCTCACACTCACCCTCAACCTTACCCTAACCCTCACCCTCATCCTTACCCTCACCCTAACCCTAACCCTCACCTTAACACTCATCCTAACCCTACGCCTAACACTAATACCCTAACCTTAACCCTAACCCTAACACTCACCCTGAACCTCAGCCTAAACCTAACCCTAACCCTAATCCTAACCCTATACCTCACCCTCACACTCACCCTAATTCTAACCCTAACCCTAACCCCAAATAAACCCTTCACCCTAACCCTCATACTAACCTCACCCTAACCCTAACCCTAACACTCATCCTCACCCTAACACTCACTCTCACCCTAACCCTATCCCTAAAACTAACACTCATCCTAACCCTCACCTTCCACTTCTCAGGGTAACCCTAACCCTAAACGTAATCCTAACCCTCACACTAACATTAAGGCTCACACTAAACCTAACACTACCCCTCAACCTAACCCTCAACCTAAACCTAAACGTAACCCTAACCCTCACCCTAACACTAACCTTCACCCTAAACCTCACCCTCACCCTCACCCTCACCCTAAACCTAAACCTACCCCTCACCCTAACCCTCAACCTGAACCTAACCCTAACCCTAACCCTCACACTAACCCTAACCCTCACCCTCACCCTAACCCTAACCCAAACCCTAGTTCTAACCGTAAGCCTCGCCCTCACCCTCACCCTAACCCTAACCCAAACCCTAGTTCTAACCGTAAGCCTCGCCCTCACCCTCACACTAATACTTACCCCAACCCTAACCCTAACTCTCATTCTTACCCTAACCCTAAACCTAACCCTAACCCTCACCCTAATCCTAACCCTCACCCTAAACCTAACCGTAAGCCTCCCTCTAACCCTAACCCTAAACATTACCCTAAACCTAACCCTAACATTAACACTAACCCTCACCCTAAAACTAAACCTAAACTTAACCCTAACCATTCCCTTAACCCTCACCCTAACCCTAACCTTTCCCTAACCCTCCCCTCACCCTAAACCTCAACATAACTCTTACCCTCATCCGCACCCTAACCCTCACAATAATCCTAACCCTCACCCTAATCCTAACACTAACCCTCACGCTCACCCTCACACTCACCCTCAGCCTAACCCTAACCCTAACACTAATCCAAACACTAACCCTCACAATCAACCTAATCCTAAACCTAACCCGAACCCTAACCCTCACCCTCACATTTACCCTCACCCTCACCTTAAACCTCAGCCTCAGCCTCAACCTCCACCTAATCCCAACCTAACCCTCATTTTAACCGTAACCCAGACCCTAACCCTAACCCTAACCCACACCCTAAACTTCACCCTCACCCTCACCCTCAACCTAACACTCACCCTCAACCTAGCCCTCACCCTCACCCTAACCCTAGACCTAACACTCACCCTAACTCTAAACCTCACCCTAACCCTCAGCCTCATTTTAACCCTCACCCTAACACTAACCCTAACCCTAACCCTAAACCTCACCCTCACCCTAACCCTCACCCTAACATTAACCTTAACACTAAACCTCCCCCTCACCCTAACCCTCAAACTAAACCTTACCCTCATCCTCACCCTAACCTTCACCCTAACCCTAACACTAACCCTCACCCGCAGCCTAACCCTAACTCTAACTCTCACCCTAAACCTAACCCTCAACCTAACCTAACCCTAACCCTAACCCTCACCCTAACTCTAAACCTCACCCTAACATTCAACCTAACCCTAACACTCAACCTAAACCTAACCCTAACCCTAACGCTCACGCTAACCCTAACCCTCGCCCTCACCCTCAGCCTAACCCTAACTCAAACCCTAATCCTAATTCTAAGCTTCAGCCTCACCCTCACCCTTACTCAAACCCTAACCCTAACCCTCACCCTAACACTAAACCTAACCCTAACCCTCACCCTAATCCTAACGCTCATCCTAAAGCTAACCATAAACCTAACTCTCATCCTCACCTTAACCCTAACCGTCACCCTCACCTTCACCCTAAACCTAACCCTAACCCTCACCCTAACCGACACCCCAACCCTAACGTTAACCCTAAGCCTCACCCTCATCCTACCCTCACCCTACCCTTACCCTCACCCTAACCATAATCCTATCCCTAAACCTAACCCACACACTAACCCTAACCCTCACCCTAACCCTAACACTACCCCTCACGCTAACCCTCAACCTATACCTAAATCTAACCCTAACCCTTACCCTAACCCTAATTCCTACCTAAACAAAACCCTCACCCTCAGCATCACCTTAATCCAAACCCTCACCCAAGCCCTAATACTTACCCTCACCCTAACTCTCACCCAAACCCTAATCCTGTCCGTAACCCTAAACCTAATCCTTACATAACCGAAACACTCACCCTCACCCTAACCCTAACCCTACTCTTCATCCTAACACTACCCCTTACCGTAAGCCTCACTCTCACCCTAACCCGAACCCAAACCCTCACCCTTCCCCTCAACCTCAACCTAAGCCTAACCCTAACCCTAACACTAATCCTAAACTGAACCCTCATCTTCACCCTAACCGTAAAACTAACCCTCACCCTAACCCTAACCCTAACCCTCACCCTAACCCTCACCGTCACCCTAACCCTCACCCTACCCTAACCCTCACCGACAGCCTAACCCTCACGCTCACCCTTACCCTCACCCTAACGCTCACCCTCACCCTACCCTCAGCCTAACCCTAACCCTAAACCTCACCCGAAGCCTAACCCTAAACCTAACCCTCAAACTAACCCTAACACTCACACTAACCCTAATCCTACCCATCATCCTAATCCTCATCCTAAACCTAACCCTAACCCTCACCCTCACCCTTACCCTAACCCTAACCCCCACCTTAACCCTAAACCTCACCCTCACCCTCACCCTCAACCTAACCCTAACCCTAACCTTCACCCTAAACCTCATCCTAAACCTAACTCTAACCCTAGCACTCAAAGTAATCCTAAACCTAACCCTAAACCTCACCCTCACCCTCAAACTCAGCCTAACACTAAACCTCACCCTAACCCTCACAACTACCCTAACTCTCACCGACACCTTATCCCTCACCCTCACCCTCACCCTAACCTTCACCCTCACCCTAGCCCGCAGCCTAACCCAAACCTATCCCTAAAACTAACACTAAGCCTCACCCTAACCCTCATGTTCACCTTAACCCTAACCATAACCCAAACCCTCACCTTAACACTCAACCAACCCCTAACCCTAACACTAACCCTAACCCTCACCCTGACACTAACCTTAAGCCTAACCCTAACCTTCACCCTACCCTAAAGATAACCCTAATCCTAAACCTCACCCTACGCCTCACCCTAACCCTAAACCTAACCCTAACCCTCACCATCATACTAAACCTCACCATTTCACTTACACTCACGGTAACCCTAACACTAACCCTAACCCTCACTCTAACCCTACACCACACACTAACCCTAACCCTACCCCTCGCCCTAAACCTCATCCTAAACCTAACACTCACCCTAACACTCACCCTAACCCTAACCCTAAACCTAACCCTAACCCTAATCCCACACCTCAACCTAACCCTCATCCTAACCCTAACCCCAACCCTTACACTCACCCTAACCCTAAACATAACCCTAACCCTCACCCTCAACCTCACCCTCAGCCTAACCCTAACCCTCACCCTAAACCTTACCCTCAACCGACCCTAACCCTAACCCTAACCATAACACTAACCCTAAACCTAACCCTAAGCCTCACCCTCACCCTCACACTCACCCTCACCCTAACCGTCACCCACACCCTAACCCTCACCCTCACACAAACGCTCAGCCTCACCCTAAACATCACCCTAAGCCTAACCAGAACCCTAACCCTAACCCTAACCCTCACCCTCACCCTAACCCTCACCGTCATCTTAACCCTCATCCTACCCTAACCCTCACCGACACCCTAACCCTTACCCTCACCCTCACCCTCACCCTACCCTCAGCCTAAGCCTAAACCTAACCCTAATCCTCAGCCTAACCCTAACCCTAACCCTACCCCTCACACTAACCATCATCCTAAACATAACCCTAGCCCTCACACTCCCCCTAACCCTAACTCTAACCCTAACCCTAACGCTCACCCTCACCCTAACCCTCACCCTCATCTTAACCCTCATCCTACCCTAACCCTCACCGACACCCTAACCCTCACCCTCACCCTCACCCTCACCCTACCCTCAGCCTAAGCCTAAACCTAACCCTAATCCTCAACCTAACCCTAACCCTAACCCTACCCCTCACACTAACCATCATCCTAAACATAACCCTAGCCCTCACACTCCCCCTAACCCTAACCCTAATCCTAACCCTAACCCTCACCCTAACCCTAAACAACACCCTCACCCTTACCCTCAACCTAACCCTAACCCTACCCCTCACCCTAAACCTCATCCTAACCCTAAACCTAACCCTAAAACACACTAATCCTAAGCCTAAACCTAAACCTCACCCTCAAAATCACCCTCACCCTCACCCTTAACATTAATCCTACACTTCACAATAAACCTCATCCTAACCCTAACCTTAACCCTTACACTCACCCTTACCCTCAACCTAACCCTAACCCTCACCCTCACCCTCACCCTCAGCCTAACCCTAGCCCTAACCCTAAACCTTACCTTCACCCTACCCTAACCCTCGCCCTAACCCTAACACTCACCCAAACACTAAATTTAACACTAATCCTAACCCTAACCCTAACCCTCACCCTCACCCTAACTGTAAAACTCACTGGAACACTCAACCTAACCCTAACTCGAACTCTAACCCTAAACCTCACCTTAATCCTTACCCTCACCCTAAACCTAACCCTAACCCGCACCCTCACCCTAAACCTCACCCTCACCCTCACCCTCACCCTCAACCTAACCCTAATCCTAACTCTCACCCTAAACCTCATCCTAAACTTAACCCTAACCCTAACACACTAATTTTAGACCCAACCCTAAACCTCACCCTCACCCTCACCCTGAGCCTAATAGTAACCCTCACCCTAGCCCTCAGCCTAACCCATACCCTAAACCTAACTAACCCTAAAGCTCACCCTCATCCTAACCCTCACAATTACACTTACCCTCACGGTAACCCTAACCCTAACCCTAACCCTCACACTAACCTTACCCCTCACACTAACCCTAACCCTACCACTCGCCCTAACCCTCATCCTAAACCTAACACTAACCCTAACACTCACCCTAACCCTAAGCCTAACCCTCACCCTAGCCCTCACCCTCACCTTAACCCTAATCCTACACCTCACCCTAACCCTCATCCTAAACCTAACCCTAACCCTTACACTCAACCCTAAACCCTCATCCTCATCCTCACCCTCAGCCTATTCCTAACCCTCACCCTAAACCTTACCCTCACCCTACCCTAACCCTAACCATAACCCTAACCCTAACACTCAACCAAACCCTAACCCTAACAACAACCCTAAACCTAACCCTAACCCTCTCCCTCACCCTAACACTCACCCTGACCCTCACCCAAACCCTAAACCTCACCCGAACACGCACCTTCACGCTAAAACTCACCCTCACACTAAACATCACCCTAACCCTAACCAGCACCCTAACCCTAAAACTAACCCTCAAGCTAACCCTAATCCTAACATTCACCTTAACGCTAAGCCTAAGCCTAACCATAACACCAATCCTAAACCTAACCCTCACCCACACCCTAACCTAAAACCTATCCCTAAAACACCCACACACTCACCCTAACCATAACCTAACCCTCACCCTCACCCTACCCTAACCAAAACCCTAACCCTACCCCTCACCCTACCCCTCACCCTAACACTTAACCTAACCAAAATCCTCACCCTCACCATAACACTAAACCTAACCCTAACCCTCATCCTAGCCCAAACCCTCACCCTAACCCTAAACCTAACCCTCATCCTTACCCTAACACTCACCCTCGCCCTAAACCTATCCCTAAACCTCACCCTCATCCTAACCCTCACCCTTACCCTTACCCTCATGGTAACCCTAAACCTAACCCTAACCCTCACACTAACAGTAAGGCTCACACTAATCCTAACCCTACCCCTCACCCTAATGCTAAACCGAAACCTAACACTAACCATTACCCTAAACCTAACCCTAACATTAAACCTAACCCTCACCCTATACCTAAACCTAAACTTAACCCTAACCCTAAGCCTCACCCTAAATCTAATCCTAACCCTAAACCTCCCCCCCACCCTAACCCTCAATGTAATCCTTACCGTCATCCTCACCCTAACCCTCACAATAAACCTAAACCTCAGCCTAACCCTAACACTAACACTCACCCTCACCCTGACGCTCACCCTCAGCCTAACCCTAACCCTCAAGGTAACCCTCACTCTAACCCTAACCCTAACCCTAACCCTCCCCCTCACCCGAACCCTCAACCTAAACCTTAACCTCATCCTCACCCTAACCCTCACACTAACTCTAACACTAACCCTCACTCTCACCCTAACCCTAACTCTAACTCTCAACCTAAAACTAACCCTAACCTGCACCCTCAGCCTAACTCTAAACCTCAAACTCACCCTCAACTTAAACCTAATCCGATCCCTAACCCTCACCCTCACCCTCACCCTCACCCTCACTTTAAAACTCAGCCTCAGCCTCAACCTCACCCTAAAACTTACCCTATCCCTCACCCTAATTGTAACCCTGACCCTAACCCTAACCCTAACCCACACCCCAACACGCACCCTCACCCTCATCCTCACCTTAAGCCTCACCCTCAACCTAGCCCTCACCCTAACCCTAACCCTAACGCTAACCCTCACCCTAACTCTATCCTCACCCTGATCCTCAGCCTCATCTTAACCCTCACCCTAACCGAAACCCTAACACGCACGCTAACCCTTAAACTCACCTTCATCCTAGCCCTCAACCTAACCCTTACCCTCACCCTAACCCTAATCCTAACCCTTACCTAATCAAACCCTCGCCCTCAGCTCCACTCTAATACTAACCCACACCCAAACCCTAACACTTACCCTCACCCTAACCCTCACCCAAAACCTAATCCTCTCCCTAACCCTAAACCTAACCCTCACGTAACCAAAACCCTCAACCCTACCCTCACCCTAACCCTAACCCTACCCCTCAGCCTAACCCTCACACTAACATTAACCCTCACCCTCACCATGCCCTTAATCCTAAACCTAAACCTTAACCTAACCCTCACCCTCACTCTAACCCTCACCCTAACCATTACCCTCACCCTAACCCTAAACCTAATCCTAACCTTAACCCTCACACTAACCCTCCCCTAACCCTAACCCT
Source organism: Dipodomys spectabilis (assembly GCF_019054845.1). Lineage (NCBI taxonomy): Eukaryota > Metazoa > Chordata > Mammalia > Rodentia > Heteromyidae > Dipodomys > Dipodomys spectabilis. The sequence continues at coordinate 32,563 of NW_024871468.1, forward strand.
AACCCTAACTCTAATACTCACCCTCACCCTAACATTAAACCTATCCCTAAAACTCACCCTCACATTCACCCTAACCCTAACCCTATCCCTCACCATCACATTAACCCTAACCAAAACCCTAACCCTAACCCTGACCCTACCCCTCACCCTAATCCTTAACCTAAACCTAACCCTCACCCTCAACCTAACCCTACAAATAACCCTAACCCTCACCCTAACCCTAACCCTCAACCTAACCATCATCCTCACCCTAACAGTCACCCTCACCCTAACCCTGTCCCTAACTCTCACCCTCATCCTAACCCTCAGCCTTACCCTTACGCTCACAGTAACCCTAACCGTAACCCTAACCCTAACCCTCACACTAACACTAAGGCTCACACTTACCCTAACCCAACCCTTCACCCTAACACTCAACCTAACCCTAACCCTCACCCTCACCCTAACTGTAAACCTACCCCTCACCCTAACACTCAACCTAAACTTAAACCTAAACCTAAACCTCACCCTCACCCTCAGCCTAACCCTAACCCAAAACGTAATCCTAACCTTAAGCCTCAACCTCACCCTCACCCTAACCGTAACCCCAACCCTAACCCTCAACCTCACCCTAACCTTAAACCTAACCCTAACCCTCACCTTAACCCTAACCCTTACCCTAAACCTAACCCTAACATTAACCCAAAACCTCACCCTAAACCTAACCCTAAACTAAACCCTAAACCTCACCCTCAGCCTAACCCTAACCCTAACCCTAATTGTAACCCTATTCCTCACCTCACCCTCACCCTAACTCTAAAACTCACCCTAAATCTCAACCTAACCTAACTCTAACCCTAAACCTAAACCTCACCCTAAACCTCACCCTAACCCTTACCCTCACTCTACTCCTAAACCTAACCCTAATCCTCACAGCAATCCTAACCCTCACCCTAACCCTAACTATACCCCTCAACCTAACCCTCACCCTAACACTAATACGAACCCTAAACATCACCCTAAACCTAACTTTAACCCTCGCCCTAACCCTCACCCTAACACTCATGCTTACCCTAAACCTCACTCTCACCCTACCTTCATCCTAACCCTTACCCTCACCCTAACCTATCCCTAACCATAACCTTCACACTAAACCTAACCCTCACTCTATCCCTAACCCTACCCGTCACCTAACCCTAAACCTAACCATGAACCTCACCCTAACCCTAAGCCTAATCCTAACCCTCACCCTCACCCTAGCCCACACACTAACCCTAATCCTAACCCTAACCCTAACCGTCAACCTAACCGTAAACCTCACCCTAACCCTAACCCTCACCCTCACCCTAGCCCTTACCCTAAACCTAACCCTAACATTAACCCTAACTCCCACCCTAAACCTAACCATAAACTTAACCCTAACCCTAACCATAACCCTCACCCTAACCCAAACCCTAACCCTAACCCTCACCCTCACCTAACCCTTACCCAAATCCTCACCCTAACACTCACAATAAAACTAACCCTCACCCTAACACTAACACTAACCCTCACCATCACCCTCACGCTAACCCTCAGCCTAATCCTAGCCCTAACCCTAATCCAAACACTAACCCCCAACCTCACCCGCAACCTAAACCTAACCCTCACTGTCACCCTATCCCTCACCCTAACCTTAACCCTCACTTTAAACCTAACCCTAACCCTCACCCTCACCCTAGCCCTCAAACTCACCCTAAGCCTAACCCTAACCCTAACAGTAATCCTAAACTTAACCCTCAGGCTAACCCTCACCCTAACCCTAACCTTAACCTAACCCTCACCCTAACCCTAACTCTAAATCTAACCCTCATCCTAAACCTAACCATCACCCTAACCCTAACCGAACCCTCAAACTAAAGCTCAAAATAACCCTTACGTTCACCCTCAACCTCACCGTCACCCTAACTCTAACCCTAACCCCAATCCTAACCCTAGCCCTCACCCTAACCGTAAGCCTAACCCTATACATAACCCTCAACCTCACCATCACCCTAACCCTAGTCTTATCCCTAAGCCTCACCCTCACCCACACCCTCACCCTAACCCTAACCATAACCCTAACCCGCCCCCTAAACCTAAACCTCACCCTCACCCACACACTAATCCTAACCCTATCCCTAACCCTCCCCCTCACACAAACCCTCACCCTAACCCTTACCCCTCACCCTTACCCTAATACTAACCTTAATCCTCACACTAACCCTAACCCTCACCCTCACCCTAAACCTAAACCTAACCCTAAGCCTCACCCTAACCCTTACCCTCACACTAACATTAAACCTAATATTAAATCTCACCCTGTCCCTAACCCTAACCCTAACCCTCACCCTCACCCTAGTGCTCACCCTAACTCTAACCCTAACCTTAAACCTCAACCTCACAATCACCCTCAGCCTAACTCTAACTCTAACCCTAACACTAAACCTAATCTTAACCCTAACCCTAGACCTCAACCTCACCCTCATCCTCAGACTAACTCTAACTCTAACCCTAACACTAAACCTAACACTAAACCTCACCCTCAGCCTCACCCAAACCCTAAACCTAACCCTAACACTCACACTCACCCACACCCTCATCCTAACTCTAACCGTAACACTAACCTTCACCCTAACAGTAAACCTCAAAATAACCCTAACCCTCACCCTCAACAACACTTTAATCCTAACCCTAATCTTAAGCCTAATACTCATGCTCACCCTAACCCTCACCCTAAACTTTTCCGTCACCCTAACCCTAACCCTAACACTCACACTAACCTGAACCCACAACCTCACCTTAAACTTTTCCCTCATCCTAACCCTAACCCTAACACTCACACTAACCCGAACCCACACCCTCACCCTAAACTTATCCCTCACCTTAACTCTAACCCTAACACTCACACTAACCCGAACCCACACCCTCACCATAACCCTAACCCTAAACCTAACCCTCCCCCTCCCACTCCCCCACAACCTCAGTCTAACCCTAACCGTAATCCTAATCCTAAACCTAACACTCACTCTCATCCTCAAACTAAACCTAACCCTAACCCTAAATCTGCCCCTCCCTCTCCCGCTCCCCCTCCCCCTCCACCACAACCTAACACTAAAAATAACCCTAACCCTAACCCTCATCCTAACCCCAACCCTAACCCTAACCCTCCCCATCACCCTCACTACCCTCACCCTAAACCTAACCCTAAGCCTAAACCTCACCCTCACCCTCACCCTTACCCTCACCTTCAGCCGCAACCTAACCCTAACAATAGGAATAACCCTAACCCTAACCCTAACCCTCACCCTAACACTAATATTAAACCTAGCCCTAACTCTCACACTAAACCTAACCCTCACCCTAACCCTAACCCTACCTCTCAGCCTAACTCTCATCCTAACCATAACCCTAACCCTAATCCTCACCCTATCCCTAACAGTAACCCTAACCCTAAACCTCACCCTCATCCTAGCCCTCACCCTAACCGTACCCCTAAACCTAACCCTCCCCTAACCCTAGCCCTAACCCTCACCCTGACCCTAAACATCACCCTAACCCTAACCCTAACCCTAAACCTCAACTTAACGCTGACCCTCACCCTAACCCTCACACTACTTCTCACCCTAAACTTAACGCTATCCCTCACCCTCAAACTAAACCTCACGTTAACACTTACCCTCACCCTGACCCTCACCCTAACCCTAACACTAATCATAACCCTCACCATAACCCTCAAACTAACCCTAAATCTAATCCTCACACGAATCCTCACCCCAACACTAACCCTAACCCTCACCCTCACCCTCACCCTCAGCCTAAACCTAACCCTAAACCTAATCCTAACCCTAACCCTCACCCTCACCCTCAACCTAATTTTAAGCCTAACCCTAACCCTAAACCTAACCCTCACCCTAAACCTAGACCTAACCCTAAACCTAACCGTCACCCTAACCCTCAACCTCAATCTCAGTCTAACCCTAACCCTAACCCTAATCCTAAACCTAACCCTCACCCTCACCCTAACACAAACTCTAACCCGTACTCAACCCTAACTCTCATTATAACTCTAACCCTCACCCAAACCTAACCCTCCCTCACATTCACCCTAACTGTAACTCTAACCCTAACCCTCACCCTAACCCAAACCCACACCCTCACCCTCATCCTCACCCTAAGTCTAACCCTAACCTAACCCTAATCTTAACCCTAACCCTCACCCTCACCTCACCCTAACTCTAACCATAACCCAACCCTAATACTCACCCTAACCCTAGCCCTCACCCTAATCCTAATCCTAAACTTCACTCTTACCCTAACCGTAACCCTAAACCTAACCCTCACCCTAACACTCACCCTAACCTTAACGTTAACCCTAAACCGCACCCTCACCCTAAACCTCACCCTAAACCTTACTCTCACCCTAACCCTAACCCTAAGCTTAACACTAACCCTCATCCTAACCTTAACTCTAACCCTAACCCTAACACTAAACCTGACCCTAAACCTCACCCTAACCCTAACTTTAACCCTAACCCTACGCCTTACACTAACCCTAACCCTAACCCTAACCCTAACCCTCACCCTAACCCTCAATGTCACCCTAACCTTCCCCCTCCCCCTTCCCCTCACCCTCGGCCTAACACTAACCCTAATCCTAATCCTAACACTAACCATCACTCTCAACCTCACCCTAAAACTAACCATAACCCTAAACATCCCCTTCCTCCTCCTCCTCCCCCTAACCCTAACAATAACCCTAACACTAAACCTAACCCTAAACCTCACCCTAACCCTAACCCTAACCCTCCGCCTCTCCCTCAACCTCAGCCTAACCCTAAACCTAATACTTATCCTAAACCTAATCCTCATTCTCATACTCAGCCGAAACTAACCCTAACCCTACCCCTCAGCCTAAAACTCACCCTAACCCTAACCCTCACCCTAAGCCTCAATCTTTCCCTCACCCTCACACTAACCCTCACATTCACCCAAGCTCTCACCCTAACCTTAATCCTAAACCTAACCCTCACCCTAACCCTAACACTCACCCTAACCCTAGCACTCACCCTGATCCTAAACCTCAACCTAAGCCTAACTCTAACTCTCACCCTGACCCTAACCCTCACCCTAACCCTAAACCTAACGCTAAACCTCCACTTAAGCTCACACTCACCCTAACCCTAAACCTCACCCTAATCCTCACCCTAACCGTAACCCTAACCCTCACCAGAACCCTTACCCGAACCTTCACCCTAATGCTCACCCTCACCCTCACCCTAAGCATAACCCTTACCCTAACCCTAATCCTAACCCTAACACTAACCCTCACCCTCACCCTAGCCCTAACCCTAACTCTAAATGTAACCCTAACCCGCACCCGACCACGAACCCTCACCCTAACCCTCAACCTTATCCTAAACATCACCCTAACCCTAGCCCTCAGAATCACCCTAAACTTACCCTTCACACTAACCCTTAACCTAAACCTTACCTTCACGCTCACCCTAACCCTCACACTAACTATAAACATCACCCTAACACTAACCCTAACCCTCACCCTCAACTTATCCTTTCCCCTAACTCTCACCCTAACCCTAACACTCACCCGAACCCTCACCCTCACCCTAACCTTCACCCTCACCCTAAACATCACTCTAATCCAACCATCACGGTAGCCAAAACCTAACACTCACCCTAACCCTAACCCTCACACTCATCCTCACCCTCACCCTAACCCTCACCCTCATACTAGCCCACACCCTAAACTTAAACCTCAACCTAACCCTAACCCTGAATCTCACCTTCACCCTCAGCCTAACCCTATCCCTAACCCTACCCCTACCCCTAATCATAACCCTAATCCTCACCCTCACCCAAAACCTAAACCTAACCTTATCCCTCACCCTCACCCACACCCTCACCCTAACTCTAACCCTAACCCTAACCCTAACCCAAACACTAACCTTAACCCTAACCCTCCCCCTCACCCTCACTCCCACCCTCAGCCTAACCCTAACCCTAATCCTAATCCTAACCCTAACCCTCACTCTCATCCTCACCATAAACCTAACCCTAACCCGAAACCTCACCCTCACCCTCACCCTCACCTTCACTCTCACCCTAACCCTAACCCTAATCCTAAACCTCAACTTCACCCTAACCCTAACCCTAACCCTAACCCTCACCCTAAACCTAACCCAAATTCTCACCCTCATACTTGCCCTCACCCTAACTCTAACCGTAAACCTAACCCTCACTCGAAAGCTCACCTTCACACTAACACTCACCTTCAGCCTAAACATTACCCTAACCCTCACCTTCTACCCAAACCTAACCCTAACCCTCACCCTATCCCTAACCTTAACCCTAATACTCACACTAACCCTAACCCTAACCCTTACCTAAACAAAGGGTTAGGTTTAGTGTGAGGGTTAGGATTAAGGTTAGGGTGAGGGTAAACATTAGGGTGAAGGTTAAGGTGAGAGAGAGGGTTAGGATTTGCGTGAGTGTTAGTGTGAGGATTAGGGTCAGGGTTAGGGTTAGAGTTAAGGTTAGGGTGATGATGAGGGTTAGGGTTAGGGTTATGGTGGGGGGTTAAGGTTAGGGTGAGGGTTAGGGTGAGGGAGAGGGTGAGGGTGAGGGTTAGGTTTAGGGTTAGTGTGAGGGTGAGGGTTAAGGGGAGGGTGTAGGTTTGGGTGAGCGTGAGGTTTAGGGTTAGGGTTAGGGTGAGGGTCAGGGTTAGGTTAGTGTGATGTTGAGGATTAGGGTTAGCATTACGATTAAGGTTAGGGATAGGATGAGAGTGAGGTTGAGGGTGAGGGTGAGTGTTAGGGTTAGGTTTAGTGTGAGGGTTAGTGTTAGGGTTAGGGTTAGGTTTAAGGTGAGGTTTAGTGTTAGGGTAAGTTTAGGGTGAGGGTTAGGGTTAGGGGTAGGATGAGGGTCAGGATGAGGGTTAGGGTTAGGTTGAGGGTTAGGGTTAGGGTGAGGGTTAAGGTTAGTGTTAGGGTGAGAGTTAGGGTTAGGTTGATGTTTATTGTGAGGGTGAGTTTTAGGGTGAGGGTTAGTGTTCGCGTGAGTGTGAGGGTTCAGGTGAGGGTGAAGGTTAGGGTGTGGTTGAGTGTTAGGGTTAGGGTGAGTGTTAGGGTGACGGTGAGGGTTAGGGTGAGGGTGAGGGTTATGTTTAGGGTTAGGATTAGGGTGAGGGTTAGGGATAGGGTTAGGGTTAGGGTGAGAATTAGGTTGAGGTGTCGGGATAGGGTTAGGGTGAAGGTTAGGGTTAGGGTTAGGGTTAGTGTGAGGATAAGGGTTAGGGTTAGGGTTAGGGTGAGGGTGAGGTTTAGGTTTAGCGTTAGGGTTAGGGTGAGGGTTAGGTTTAGGGTAATATTTAAGGTAAGTTTGAGGGTTAGTGTGAGGGTGAGTGTGAGGGTGAGGGTTAGGT